>NC_141618.1:25767183-25923120 GCF_047967505.1 Dipteris shenzhenensis | reverse complement strand
GTCTTTGTGCACCTTAATCATATTGTCTCCAATGACAGGCTGAGGTACCATGTGAACAGAAGTTTGACAGCCTGCCTGATCACTATAAATTCAACTGTACTTTGCACACCAGAAAGTGCAGAGTGCTGGAGGAGAGCATGGCATTTCTTATGTACATTGTCTTCAGTCAGGAGTCTTTGGATGAACAAGGGCAGGGAATAGAAGAAGAAGACACATCTGAAGCTTCTGAAAAGGAGGATGTTTCTTTGGTCTCTGAAATGGCAGAGCAAGAAGAAGATATCAACCTTCAGGATGAGGGGCTGCAAGTGGCTGCTCTTGACCTTGTTCAACTGAGGAAAAAAACTCTGAGGGGAGCAGAGCCAGTTGAAGATTTTGATGTTCAGAGCAGCAACTATGCAGTGCCCATGCTTCCAGGTGTGTTGATTGGTGGAAAGGATTATGTTTTCCTCCATGATATAGAGTGTATGTTTGATTTGAGGGAGGACTATGCCATTTCCCTTATTGCCCAGGCTTCAAGGCTTGACAAGGAGGTTGGCATAGAGGATGACCATTCACTACTGGCTTTGGAAACAATGTTTGATCCTGTAGAGGCCCTTTCATTTTGTTTCAAAGAGGCTGAAAAGTTCCAAGAGCCAGATGAAGCTGCCTTCCAGCTCACACAGGAAGCTATGAATCTCCCAGCACTATACACAGAAAAGACTAGAGAAGAGGCTGGACAAGAAGGGAGAGGGATAAATCTTTGGAAAGATGAAGTGCTTGTTGCTGATGAAAATGAGAAGGTACATCAAATCATATACTTTGACTTCTGCTTAACTTTAGTTTTGTAGGTTGTGTATTGTCTCACTCCAATCCTTTGATATGTTGCAGCTACAAATTGAGGATGACACATTCCTCCAGAGATCAAGTGGAAGCAGGCAGGTTGGGTTTCACAAAATGTCAGGCCTAGCTCATTATATTCATGATCTAGGCAGTGCCAAGATCTTGATTTACCATAGACAGTTGAGCAACAATGGAGAAAGTCATCGAATATAGCACAAACATTATATTAAATTTGAACTGATTTGTATAAAGTCTTTGATATCTAGTATGATCTTGTATAAATGATTAATAAGTTGATGATGAAATGATTTGTACATTTACATAGAGTGGTGTCGTTAAATATTAAATGAACAATATATTGAAATTGTAAACAAATTGTATTAAGTTCAGATCGTATGTTTCACATTGAAATTTTTTTCATGCATAACACCAAGAGTCACTTGTTCCACTAAAAAAATTTCTATTGAATGAGTTTGAAAACATGTGGACATAACACCAATAAGTTACAAATGAGTCCTATTCATGTTTACTTGTCCATTTATGGTTTCTAAATATCTTCGATTCCCTCCATTGTCTATGTCTCTCTGCTGCAATTGAATTGTCTAGAGCTTGTCTTCGTCTTTGCTTTTGGGCTAGAAGAAAAGCAAGCTTGATTTTGGAGCTAGCAACTTTTCTTTTAGCATGCAGCCTCTGTAGTATGCCTCGGTAAAACCATTGGAAGACTTCCTTCAGACTATTCGCCTTCTGACTCCCTCCATAGTGTTGTGTGTGTCTAAAAAATGCATTACGTGCCATGTAGTGAGACTTCTCCATGCCTTGGGTAGACCAAATAGCTGGGCATCCATACTTTTTGACAAAATACGGAAGGTGGTTGTATATGATATGCTGTAAGACATAAGAATGCATAGTAAGTAATTAAAAAAAAGAAGATCACACTTAAGTAAAAGAAAAAGACATAACCTTACCATGTAGTGAGTTATATTGCAGGTTGTCCACGCGTCTTTCATTGACTTTCCAAAATGTTTAATTGCCTCCTCAAAGTTCTTGTAATCACTCTTTGTCCATGTTACTTTGTCACAGAACATGAAGAGTTGATCAAGGGACCTCCACACCTCTGCCTTCCTATTTCGTGCTTCCCCATCTGCCTCATGATCTTTCACACCATTATGGACTTGCTTCCACAATCCATAATTAATCTTTGAAACTGCTCTACCTTGCCTTACTTGCTTACTGTGTTTGGGTCGAGACAAGAATCTTCTTGCCTTAACACCACCAATAGAGGGCTTGATTGGTACCTCCTTGCCATTGGTAGACTTTTTAAAATCCTTTGTGATTTGAACATCTCCTCCATGCAGACCTATATCGGATAACACTTTTTCCAATGCTTGAAGAGCATCCTTTCTATTTTTTTCGGGACGGAGTTTCCAAGCAAATCCAATATATAAAAATACCAATTTCTCAATAATTCGACATAGACCATGCAATGTGCAGATGTGAACATTACATAGTGGAATGTCCAGAATGGCCTTGAAGTCAGGGTCAACTTTATCTCTATTAGGTGCTCTCTTCCACCATTTTGAATCCATTACTTGAGCTGATTCTTTGCAGTAAAGACAAGGAGACTTTGAGTTGCCTCCTTTACTAATGTTATACATGCACTTAAGTGTTTTAAGATCCCCGGCCATGTGCCACTCTACTTGAAAATCACCTTTTCCTGCAACATGGAGATTCTCGCCTTGCACTTGTCTTTTGATTATTGTTGGTATTTTCGTGTGATGAAACACCCAATCTAGTGTTTCATGGTCTTCGGTCTTCACCTGTGAGATTATAAAAAACAAAAGTATTACTATATCAGATTTGAAAACAATGACCAAAATCAAGTATAAAACAACCCATGATGATACCTGGAACGAGCCTAACCACCATATGTGTTTCTCTGACTGCACACTAAAATACTTCGAACTCGCTTCAGTAAATGATGTATCAATCGCTCCATTCATCAATGTAATAGTAACTCTTTCCATTTTCTTTTCCTTTACAACCTCACACTCATCCAGTTTGATAACAAATTTCAAAATGCCTTTGCACTCCTCAAATGTTATTCCATAAAACTCGACCATTCTTTTTTGAAGTTGTTGCAGATCTAAAAATATATTGTTTCAAGGATCATACACAGTGGTTCCTTTAACACCATGAAATATTTCTTCAATATGGATATATTGCCCAATAAATTCATCTATACTTTCATTCAAATGACCTCTTATCCTCCACACGGTTGCTGGATTTGGCAGTAAAACTCGTTTAATCCTTTGATCTTTCAAAGTTGAGGATATCGCATGGAAAATCGAACTATATCCCTTCCTGCTAACACCACTAACATCAAGAGCCTCTTGGATTATAGTGCCATCAACTTGATTATTGGATACAAAGTCCTCTACAACATTGCGTTTGACTGTTTTGTATTTTTTTTCCTCAGTCAAACCTTTTGCTACACTGCAAGAAAGCAATCCTTTCATTTGTTTAACAGGAAGAAGGTTCGGGTCCATATTTTCTTTTGCAGGCTCCAATAATTTCCTGTAATAACAACACAATATGACTATATTATTCAGCACCTCCATTCTTATTTTGCGACAATCAACGAAATAGATATAGTCTAGAAGAGAGCCTTTTTGAGTATACAAAATGATAAATTTCAATCTAACCTTGCTTCTTGAATTCGTCGCTTGCATCCACCAGTGCCAGCCTTCAAATTTGCAATGTTTTTAATCTTCCTGCTACGTTGTCTGTCTCCAAGCACGGTTCTCTTCTTTCTTGCTCTTGTCAACTCTTTTTTACTCTTTGAATGCTCCTCAATTTCATTCTGCAACTGCTGCTCCAATTTTGCACGAATGGCTATCTCCTCCATCTTGGCCCCCTTTTCTTGTAGGTACATCATTTTATACGTTTCCGCAAATGCAGACTGCGCTGAAATATAACCAAGAAGTCCATTTTGTCCATCGCCGGCAAACCTCAGTAATGTGGTGGGATTGACAAATGGAGGTGTAGAGTTTTTTACTTGACATTTTGGATATATGCTTCCATCGCACTATAAGTCAATATGTTGAAGCCCTTCTCTTCTCATATTTTCCCGCTGTTGAGCATTCAGTACCGTATCCTTTCGTCTTTTTTGTGCTGGAGCATATTGTTCTTCCAAGTCGATGTGAAGATGGTGTAATCGCTTCTTCTCAGATAGTGACTCACTAGTATCGGCCATTTTTTGTGCTCCTCAGGTTGCGCAGTTTGTTTTTCAATCTCATAGTCATTTTGTAACATGAATCGTGGAAGTGTGGCGGTATCCATGTGAATATTTTGAAAACTTGCAATCACTAAGTTCAGTGATGGACTCTTAATGAAAGACCTGCACACGTCGGCCAAAGAGATGCGGAATCTTTGGTAAACAAAAAAAAATCTAAGAGGATATTTAATACAAAATCGTGTTAGTCAGACAAAAGATTATCTTATTCCTTTTTGAATTGACAGTTCTGTAGTCCTTACTGACAAATCTGAGCCACGTTTTAGTATTTTACTATTTTTGAGGTCTTTTAGGAGAGAAATAAATAAAAAAATAGTGAATTTCTTACAGGGCCCCAAAATGAGTTCCCTTTTTCCCTAATGTCTTCTCTCTTCTCGTCTTTCCCCCCCTCTTTCCCCTCTTTCATGCTCATGTTCTTATGCTCATGCATAAGCATAAGCATGAGCATATGTCTCCTTCTCTTATGCTTATGCTTATGCTTATGCAAAAGAGGAGTCTTTTGCATAAGCATAAGCATAAGCATAAGAGAAGGAGACATATGCTCATGCTTATGCATATGCATGAGCATAAGAGAAGGAGACATACGCTCATGCATAAGCATGAGCATATGTCTCTTTTTCCCTCTTCTTCTCTCTTTCTTTCCCTCTTTCCCCTTTTCCAATCTCTCTTTGCTTTCCCTCTTCTTCTCTCTTCTCGTCTTTCCCCCCCTCTTTTCCCTCTTTCATGCTCATGTTCTTATGCTCATGGATAAGCATAAGCATGAGCATATGTCTCCTTCTCTTATGCTTATGCATATTAAGACTCCTCTTATGATTAGCATCAGCATAAGCATTATAAGAGAAGGAGACATTTGCTCATGCTTATGCTTATGCATGAGCATAAGAGAAGGAGACATATGCTCATGCATAAGCATGAGCATATGTCTCTTTTTCCCTCTTTCCTTTCCCTCTTCTTCTCTCTTTCTTTCCCTCTTTCCCCTTTTCCAATCTCTCTTTCCTTTCCCTTTTCTTCTCTCTTCTCGTCTTTCCCCCCCTCTTTTCCCTCTTTCATGCTCATGTCCTTATGCTCATGCATAAGCATAAGCATGAGCATATGTCTCCCCCCCTCTTTTTCCCTCTTTCGTTTCCCTCTTCTTCTCTCTTTCTTTCCCTCTTTCCCCTTTCTCTTTCCTTTCCCTCTTCTTCTCTCTTCTCCTCTTTCCCCCCCTCTTTTCCCTCCTCTTTTCCTCCTCTTCTCCTCTTTTCCCTCCTCTTTTCCTCTTCTTCCTCTTTTCCTCTTCTTCCTCTTTTCTCTCTTCTTCCTCTTCTTTCCCTCTTCTTCTCTCTTCTTTCCCTCTTTCCTTTCCCTCTTCTTCTCTCTTTCCCCTCTTCCAATCTCTTTTCCTTTCCCTCTTCTTCCTCTTCTCCTCTTCTTTCTCTTTTTCCTCTTCTTTCCTTCTCTTTCCCTCTTCTTCTCTCTCCTTTCCCTCTTTCCTTTCCCTCTTCTTCTCTCTTTCCCCTCTTCCAATCTCTTTTCCTTTCCCTCTTCTTCCTCTTTTCCTCCCTCTTTTCCTTTCCCTCTTCTTCCCTGTTTCCCCTCTTTTATGCTCATGCTCTTATGCTCTTATGCTTATGCATATGCATAAGAGAAGACATATGCATGAGCATAAGCATAAGAGAAGGAGACATATGCTCATGCTTATGCTTATGCTTATGCTTATGCATGAGCATATGTCTCTTTTTCTCTCTTTTCCTCTTCTTTCCCTCTTCTTCTCTCTTCTTTTCCTCTTTCCTTTCCCTCTTCTTCTCTCTTTCCCCTCTTCCAATCTCTTTTCCTTTCCCTCTTCTTCCTCTTTTCCTCTTCCTCCTCTTTTCCCTCATTTTTCTCTTCTTTCCCTCTTCTTTTCCCTCTTTTCCTCTTCTTCTCTCTTTCCCCTCTTCCAATCTCTTTTCCTTTTCCCTCTTCTTCCTCTTTTCCTCTTCTTCTCTTTTTCCCCTCTTCCAATCTCTTTTCCTTTCCCTCTTCTTCCTCTTTTCCTCTTCCTCCTCTTTTCCCTCATTTTTCTCTTCTTTCCCTCTTCTTTTCCCTCTTTTCCTCTTCTTCTCTCTTTCCCCTCTTCCAATCTCTTTTCCTTTTCCCTCTTCTTCCTCTTTTCCTCTTCTTCTCTCTTTCCCCTCTTCCAATCTCTTTTCCTTTCCCTCTTCTTCTCTCTTTCCCCTCTTCCAATCTCTTTTCCTTTCCCTCTTCTTCCTCTTTTCCTTTGCCTATGCCTATGCTTATGTTTGTTTTTTGTTTTTGTTTTCGTGTTTGTGTCTATGTTAGACATGGGATCACGTCGCACGTCTGACGAGTACAGACAACCTCGCAGGAGGAGACATCACGATCTATATGCTCCAGAGGACATTGATTAGTCTTAGGTGACACCTAAGGGGAATACCCCTGGTCCGACTCCTCTCGGACCTAGCACTGCGACTACCCCTGGTCTGACTCCTCTCGGACATAGCACTGCGACTACCCCTTAGGGAACTCCTTTGCTAGCCATGCATGGCTTTGTCGGAAGTCCCGACGAGTTTGTAGCGCAGATGACCGATGAGGAGGCAGTGAGATTCTTCTCTTTGCTATCTCAGAGGACCTCAGCAATTCCCTCCCCTACACCGACGGCCGGACCTACTGCCCAGCCATCCCCTCATGCCCCTTCGATGGAGGGGTCATCACCTGTGCGTGCCTCTCATAAGGGAAGGAAGAGTAGGAGGGGTCGCTTATGTTGTGCTGACTCGGGAGATGTAGATGAGTCAGCACACTCACATCCCTACAGGTCTCCTTTTGGTCCGGAGACACAGTATCAATCAGGTCCCTTGTCCTCTCCTACTCCCACTACTACTCCTCGCTCTGGAAGCACTCGCACAGCTTCCACTCCTTCTGACTCTACTACCATCAGTCCTCCTTACTCATCAGAGGATCTCTCCTATCAAATCACGGCTGTCGAATAGATAATAGAAGATAGAAAGGGCAAAGCAGTGATGGCCACCATGAGGCGGTTGATGAGCCATCACTTCAAGAGCGGCATTGCTACCGATTGGCGGTATCAAGATGACCAAAAGAAGCAAGCAGTCATAGATAAATTAAAACAAAAATACCCTAACCCGCCAAATTGGGAGTTTAATGAGAATTATATGCGAGAGCGCATGGGTTTGTGGTCTTGAAGCACCGTAGATCAACCTTGCGTACTTCCATCGCAAAGGGGATGGCTAAACCCAGCTGGGTAGACAAAGCTGATTAGAAGTTCTTCAAGAAGCAGAATAGGGACCATCCCGAAATGTTTGAGGGTTAGAGGAGGGCTGCGAAGAGACGGCTGGACATCGTAGGTACTTTGCACTTTAGTGCAAGCAGACGGTTGGCATTCAAGGCAACCGTGGTACTGTGGTAAGTCTACTTCTTCTCATTTAATGTATTGTTCTATTTGTTTTACTACATATTACATGCACTTTATCTAACTCTAACTCTCGTAAATTGGATCCACAGCAAGCTGCGATGGGTCGTCTTCCTACAAATGCAGAGACACGACACGCATTTTGCATAGGAACAAAGCCGTGGTTTATTGAGCAAGAGGCAATGGGAGCGACGGTCGATTGGGCTGAGGTGGCTACTCACATGGTATAAGTCTACTCCTACTTGTAATATCACTTTTTAAATTATTCTATTCTTTAAGTTCCAATCTAATTTTTAATTTATATGGTTCACTCTTAGGGTCAAAGCTCGAGCATCCCATCACCGGAGGCGAGCGATCACCAGGGCCAAGGATCAGACGAACGTGACGAGGATCAGGGAGAAGGGGCAACTCATGAGGACCAAGGATCAGGCCAACAAGATGAGGACGACGAGGACAATTCAAATGAGTAGTAGTAGTAGTAGTAGTAGCAGTTTGCATATACTTCACCATGTATGTCATTTTGTATATCCACTCATTTGAGCAATTTTGTATCACCCTTTTCGAAAGGGTAATTTTATAACAAACAATGTTGTATATGTTCGACATGTATATGCTTTTGTTGCTGGATCATTTCATTTGAGCGGTTTTGTATCACCCTTTTTACAAGGGAAATTTTGTAATTAAAAACTTTTTTTTGTAATTACAAAAAAAAAAAGCATTAGTGTGGCAAAACAGGGCTTGCTATGGCCCTGTTTAGCCCCACTAATGTTTTTTTTTATTTCTGTTAATCGTTGCTATATAGCGACGTTTACTAGTGTCACTATATAGCGACATTTACCAGTGTCACTATATAGCGACGTTTATCAGTGTCGCTATGTAGCGACGTTTATCAGCGTCGCTATATAGCGACAGTTCTTTTCCAATGCTTTTAATGACCTTAATAACGACGATTGTGCCCGTTTAAAAAAAAAAATAATGTAAAAAGCATCGGTATTTTTGTCAGAAAAGGGCCTATTCCTTGTAGTGTCACTTTCGAACGTGGCATAATAGATATGACATGCCACCATCTATTATTATCCACCATTGGTTGATAGACAACCTAATTCAAACACAAATACAATCATGTTATTTTCCTTGCATCGAAGGTATCAAATATTTAAAAGTGAGTATTTTTATATGTGTGTACAGTACCTGTTCACATTGTTGCGGTACTACAGTGTGTTCTTCTTACTTTCCCAAAACTTTGTGGAGTCAATAGTTACAAAGCCACTTGCATGGCATTTGATTGTTGCATTAGGGGCTCCTTCCACCACGTCCTTAAACCACTTTACATCCAAAACATACACAAAGAAGCGTCGAAAGTCAAGCTTAATAATATCTTGGATTATGCCACAATAATCATCCATCGCTCCATTGGCTCCCTCAAAGCTAGCAATGACGCCACAATCTTGCGTGTTTCTCTTATCATCAATCCGTTGTGTTCGAAAATGCTTGCCCTCACACCATATAGCATTGAACATAGTGCACTACACCAAGACAAAATCAATTAAATAAGCAATCTAAATTATTGAAAGCTCCTAACTTATGCATAACATTCTATATACTGACCTTGCTCATGCATCCGCTAGCATACTCCCATTCTTCCATTGTAATATGCATCCCCTCATCTTTCTCTGCTTTCTCCATTTCATCAAGTAGCCAATCCACATGAATATCCTTTGGAAGTGCTCTCAGATACTGAGGGTATGGCACACGAGATCCGTGGTGTGTATGAAAGAGGGCCCTTTCTTCTTGTCTTCTTACCTTTGCATCCTCGTATCTTGTCACCCATCTTTTCATCACATCACTATTAAGCACGCAATAGAGGTTGATATTATTAAGCAACTCTGTGTCTATTACTTTGTTGCGTCCTTTCCCTTGAGGCACAATAGAGGTCATCCTTAGGTCTTCATCATCTCTCCATAGTCGTGGGAGAGAGCTATCCACATCAACAAGAAACTCAGAAATATATACAAGTGACTCTTGTACCAACCAACTCTCAGTCATGCTACCTTCGGGTCTTGCATTTTGTCTCACGAAACCCTTCAAGGTCTCCATGAAGCACTTGAGGAAGAACAACCATCGTGCATGTATAGTACCGCATATAGCAATCTCATCCACCAAATGCACTATGAGATGTAGTTGGCTTGTGAGAATAGAATGTGGAAATGTCTCCTCCACTAAACAAAAGACCTCCACTGACATAACTCGAGCATTCTCAAGTGTGGTAGGATCTATTTCCTTTGAGCTCACATACCTAGAAATGAAAAAGTACACCATATTAGCAATATGAACACCTTGCATGGAGCATTGATACGCATCACATTTTTCATCATGTAAAGTACCTCACAAGCTCACCCATCTTGTAAATACAATCCTTCACATCCTTCGATGCACTACGAGAAGTGCTAGTAGGTAGTATGAACTCAATACACGAGGAATGGTTGATTAGTTGCATCTAATTCACTCAAAAATTTAAAAGGAAAAAGATATTATGCACATAAAATACTTACTTGGAGCATCCTGTGCCAATCATGAGATTTCAAGCCATATAATTGCTCTACACCTCTTTTCTTGCTCTTTGTAAAGGCCCCCTTCAAACACCTCATGCATCCAGTGGGAGTAGGAATTGTAGTAATAGCGTGCTTCACAACAACACAAAGCAACTATAGATGCACTTGATAGACGCGCAAAATAGCAGGCATGTCTATAGGCATTGCTTGAATAGAGAAATTACGAGCGCATCTAATAGCGCATCTAACAGCTCGTCTATTTGCACGTGTATTAACACGTCTATTTGCACATCTACACTGAGAAAATTTGGGCCCATCTAACATTGCGTTTATCAGCGTGTCTATTTGTGCGTGTGTTAGTGCATCTATTAGGGCGTTTACACTGGGAATTAGACGCGTATTTAGATGCAAAATAGAGAATACAGAAAGTGAGATTTCGGTGCACATCATTGCTTTCCAAACATTGCCCATGATTACCAAAGCACATAATTTTAACAAAAGCATCAATGCTTTTTTGCAAGCCCACATATACAAGAATTAAGTGAGGTGAGGAGAATGAGACAATATGTAAAATAGTTTTGCCAATATCAATGATGGGCTATGGTTCCAATCTCATCCTCAATGAGATCAACCCTTGCCAAACTATCTACTTCAAAATTCAAACAAGTGTTTAGATCTACAAATACATTCAACCCACTACTACTTGTGCTACTCATGTGCTCATCGAAATTAGCATCACCAATGGTAGGATCGTCCTCACGGGTAATGGCCTCAATATCTGTATCTCCTATCTCATGATCATCCTCCTCTCTCGTATCACGGTCATCATCATGTCCATGGCCATGATCATCCTCCATACGCTCCATATTAGTAAATGTACTTTACATCACTTTGGAACGTGGCATAATAGGTATGACATGCCACCATCTCTTATTATCCACCATTGGTTGATAAACAACCTAATTCAAACACAAATACAATCATGTTATTTTCCTTGCATCGAAGGTATCAAATATTTAAAAGTGAGTATTTTTATATGTGTGTACAGTACCTGTTCACATTGTTGCGATACTACTAGTGTGTTCTTCTTACTTTCCCAAAACTTTGTGGAGTCAATAGTTACAAAGCCACTTGCATGGCATTTGATTGTTGCATTAGGGCCTCTTTCCACCACGTCCTTAAACCACTTTACATCCAAAACACACACAAAGAAGCGTCGAAAGTCAAGCTTAATAATATCTTGGATTATGCCACAATAATCATCCATGGCTCCATTGGCTTCCTCAAAGCTAGCAATGACGCCGCAATCTTGCGTGTTTCTCTTATCATCAATCCGTTGTGTTCGAAAATGCTTTCCCTCACACCATATAGCATTGAACATAGTGCACTACACCAAGACAAAATCAATTAAATAAGCAATCTAAATTATTGAAAGCTCCTAACTTATGCATAACATTCTATATACCGACCTCACTCATGCATCCCCTAGCATACTCCCATTCTTCCATTGTAATATGCATCCCCTCATCTTTCTCTGCTTTCTCCATTTCGTCAAGTAGCCAATCCACATGAATATCCTTTGGAAGTGCTCTCAGATACTGAGGGTATGGCACACGAGATCCGTGGTGTGTACGAAAGAGGGCCCTTTCTTCTTGTCTTCTTACCTTTGCATCCTCGTATCTTGTCACCCATCTTTTCATCACATCACTATTAAGCACGCAATAGAGGTTGATATTATTAAGCAACTCCGTGTCTATTACTTTGTTGCATCCTTTCCATTGAGGCACAATAGAGGTCATCCTTAGGTCTTCATCATCTCTCCATAGTCGTGGGAGAGAGCTATCCACGTCAACAAGAAACTCAGAAATATATACAAGTGACTCTTGTACCAACCAACCCTCAGCCATGCTACCTTCGGGTCTTGCATTTTGTCTCACGAAACCCTTCAAGGTCTCCATGAAGCACTTGAGGAAGAACAACCATCGTGCATGTATAGTACCGCATATAGCAATCTCATCCACCAAATGCACTATAAGATGTAGTTGGCTTGTGAGAATAGAATGTGGAAATGTCTCCTCCACTAAACAAAAGACCTGCACTGACATAACTCGAGCATTCTCAAGCGTGGTAGGATCTATTTCCTTTGAGCTCACATACCTAGAAATGAAAAAGTACACCATATTAGCAATATGAACACCTTGCATGGAGCATTGATACGCATCACATTTTGCATCATGTAAAGTACCTCACAAGCTCACCCATCTTGTAAATACAATCCTTCACATCCTTCGATGCACTATGAGAAATGCTAGTAGGTAGTATGAACTCAATACACGAGGAATGGTTGATTAGTTGCATCTAATTCACTCACAAATTTAAAAGGAAAAAGATGTTATGAACATAAAATACTTACTTGGAGCATCTTGTGCCAATCATGAGAATTCAAGCCATATAATTGCTCTACACCTCTTTTCTTGCTCTTTGTAAAGGCCCCCTTCAAACACCTCATGCATCCAGTGGGAGTAGGAATTGTAGTAATAGCGTGCTTCACAACAACACAAAGCAACTATAGACGTGCTTGATAGACACGAAAAATAGCAAGCGCGTCTATAGGCGTTGCTTGAATAGAGAAATTACGAGCGCATCTAATAGCTCGTCTATTTGCACGTGTATTAACACGTCTATTTGCACATCTACACTGAGAAAATACGGGCCCATCTAACATTGCGTTTATCAGCATGTCTATTTGTGCATGTGTTAGCGTGTCTATTAGCGCGTTTACACTGGGAATTAGACGCGTATTTAGATGCGTATTTAGATGCAAAATAGAGAATACAGAAAGTGAGATTTCGGTGCACATCATTGCTTTCCAAACATTGCCCATAATTACCAAAGCACATAATTTTAACAAAAGCATCAATGCTTTTTTGCAAGCCCACATATACAAGAATTAAGTGAGGTGAGGAGAATGAGACAATATGTAAAATAGTTTTGCCAATATCAATGATGGGCTACGGTTCCAATCTCATCCTCAATGAGATCAACCCTTGCCAAACTATCTACTTCAAAATTCAAACAAGTGTTTAGATCTACAAATACATTCAACCCACTACTACTTGTGCTACTCATGTGCTCATCGAAATTAGCATCACCAATGGTAGGATCGTCCTCACGGGTAATGGCCTCAATATCTGTATCTCCTATCTCATGATCATCCTCCTCTCTTGTATCACGGTCATCATCGCATCCATGGCCATGATCATCCTCCATATGCTCCATATTAGTAACTGTACTATACATCACTTTGGAACGTGGCATAATAGGTATGACATGCCACCATCTATTATTATCCACCATTGGTTGATAAACAACCTAGTTCAAACACAAATACAATCATGTTATTTTCCTTGCATCGAAGGTATCAAATATTTAAAAGTGAGTATTTTTATATGTGTGTACAGTACCTGTTCACATTGTTGCGGTACTACTAGTGTGTTCTTCTTACTTTCCCAAAACTTTGTGGAGTCAATAGTTACAACGCCACTTGCATGGCATTTGATTGTTGCATTAGGGCCTTTTTCCACCACGTCCTTAAACCACTTTACATCCAAAACATACATAAAGAAGCGTCCAAAGTCAAGCTTGATAATATCTTGGATTATGCCACAATAATCATCCATGGCTCCATTGGCTCCCTCAAAGCTAGCAATGACGCCGCAATCTTGTGTGTTTCTCTTATCATCAATCCGTTGTGTTCGAAAATGCTTGCCCTCACACCATATAGCATTGAACATAGTGCACTACACCAAGACAAAATCAATTAAATAAGCAATCTAAATTATTGAAAGCTCTTAACTTATGCATAACATTCTATATACCAACCTTGCTCATGCATCCCCTAGCATACTCCCATTCTTCCATTGTAATATGCATCCCCTCATCTTTCTCTGCTTTCTCCATTTCATCAAGTAGCCAATCCACATGAATATCCTTTGGAAGTGCTCTCAGATACTGAGGGTATGGCACACGAGATCTGTGGTGTGTATGAAAGAGGACCCTTTCTTCTTGTCTTCTTACCTTTGCATCCTCGTATCTTGTCACCCATCTTTTTATCACATCACATCACCTAATTCAAACACAAATACAATCATGTTATTTTCCTTGCATCAAATATTTAAAAGCGAGTATTTTTATATGTGTGCACAGTACCTATTCAGATTGTTGCGGTAGTACTAGTGTGTCCTTCCTACTTTGCCAAAACTTTGTGGAGTCAGTAGTTACAAAGCCACTTGCATGGCGTTTGATTTTTGCATTAGGGCCCCTTTCCGCCACGTCCTTAAACCACTTTACATCCAAAACATACACAAAGAAGCGTCGAAAGTCAAGCTTAATAATATCTTGGATTATGCCACAATAATCATCCATGGCTCCATTGGCTCCCTCAAAGCTAGCAATGACGCTGCAATCTTGTGTGTTTCTCTTATCATCAATCCGTTGTGTTCGAAAATGCTTGCCCTCACACCATATAGCATTGAACATAGTGCACTACACCAAGAAAAAATCAATTAAATAAGCAATCGGTTCCTACACCGCCATCTCTAGCTTTGATAACCTCCACGGTGCATGAGGTAAAAAAACACACCCATTTGGTCTCTCTTGTGGCCAAGCTTCACGCATCCTACCTGTGGTACGTAGATCCTCCTTTATGCCTACGGAATCTCGTGTCCAATTCAAATGCTCCCAAATGGTAGATGCCACATTCTTGAAGATACGCATGGGATCAAGCAGGTGATTGATCTTGAGGTGGGACCAATATGGTAAAGGATAAAAGATGGAGTATCTAAACAAAATAAAGTGTTAGCGGGCAATCTTTATTTCCAGCCAATATAGCACACAATAGTAACAAACCCTTACTGGCTCATGCCAAGTGGTGGAGTCGTGGAACCCTCCCAAATTCTCATCCAATCTCCCACAGTGAGTGATTGTGGGAGGACTTCATTCCAAGGGGCAACATATCTAGGATGATCAGGTGGGAGAAATCGATGGTGATTCTCATAGATGACCTTATTCAATCCATCTGCCCATGAGGCAACTAGCGAAGGACCACAAACAGGACATGCATGGTAACCCGATGTAGTGAGACTTGAACAATAGACAATTAAGAGTTGAAGGGGGGTTTAGGGTGCCACATCCTTTGCCTATTCATAAATATAAGTGCAATGCGTACCTGAACACTTGCCATAGCCTGGGAAGTCTTGCATCGTCCACATCAAGACTGCTTTGCAGTTGAAGTCTCGTGATGAGGGAGGCCTTCTCACATCATGCACCTTGATACCTCTCCAAAGTATCTCTAGCTCATCAATCAAAGGCTCCAAATAAACATCAGGATTTTTGACTTTATGTTTCCCGGGAATTAGAAGGGACAGCATAACATGTCCTTTCTTAATAGCCATAGAGGGTGAAAGATTATAATTCATCAATATCACTCGCCATACATTGTAAGAGGTGCTTTTGAGACCAAATGGGTTCACACCGTCCATACCCAATCCAAGTCTCAAGCTCCTAGGTTCTTCCTTGAAGATTGGCCATGTGTCTTCAATATGCTTCCACGCAGGAGAGTCTGCGGGAGTTCTCCACTTGCCATTGGTTGATCGATGGGAGGAATGCCATGACATGAGCTCTGCAATGGATTTGCACTTGAACATATGTTGGATGCGAGGGATTATGGGAAAATGTCCCAGAACCTTACGAGGCACGTCCAAATTTTTGAGATCTGCTCTATATCTTGCCTCTCCACAAGTAGGGCACTCTCTTGCATCATCCATATGTAGTCCACGAAACAAAACGCAATCGTTGACGAGGTCAACCACCAAGGGGCCCACCCCACACCGCTCACAAGCGTGAGTGGAAGAAAGCAATGAAGTCAGCAAGGGAGGACCCCAGTCTGCAGCACGTGGAGGCACGAAGGATCCAGATGGAGCAATATGGAAGCGTGCATTTTGGAGCCGGGGGTGTTGAATCATGGGAGGCCCAATTTGTAAGTATCGATCACAAATTATATTGCTTATGTAGTTTATTAGGAGGTTGTTTCTTTGTACTAACCTCTCCGCAAATTGTGTTGTCTTGCAGCTTGATATCGTGGGTAGATACCCTATTTCTGTCGAGACAGCCTACCACCACCACCATCGCAGAGGAGATACATGGAAGCACTTTTATCATGACGGGTTGATTACTGAGGAGCAGTATATCCGGGCTACTAGAGCAGCCCCCGAGGTATTTGAAAGTAATTAAATAATGTCAATATTATAAGTAAAGATTTGATTTTTCATACATTGATATATGTTGTCCCTTGTTTACAGGTCCCTGCATAAGAAGACGAGGAAGGAGGTGGAGAAGGGAGCACAGAAGGGAGCGTAGAAGGGAGCGAGGACGTGGAGAACATAGATTAGTCGTAGAAGTAGTGCTAGCTACTCTTTTTTGTACTTAAAGCCACTAGCTTGGCTTCGTGCCTCTTGTACACTCCGCTTATTTTTTGTACTTGAAGCCACATGACGTGGCTTAGCTTCGTGCTATATGTACATACAAGCAATTTTTGAGCTTTCAATTTTATTGCGTTTTGGAGTTGTAATGTTTTATTTGGAATTGTAATTAAAATGCGGTTGGCTGTAAGAATTGAATTACGCAATGTGGAAATGGGATTCTTGTAACTATATAGCATACACAACATACACAGCATTTTGTAAATTAAAAAAAATAAATTATATAGCACATCTATAAACGCGTCTATATATACGTCTGTCTGTTCGAGAAGCGTCTTTTTGTGCGTCTATAAACGCATCTATAAGACCGTTTAGAAATGCGTCTATACATGCATTTAATGATGCGTCTGTCTGTCTTTTAAATTTTTTAGCAGAGCGTCTATTTACGCGTATAGATGTGCGTCTATACGCGCATCTGTCTACTATATAGATGCACTGTTAGATGCGGGTCTCTAGATGCGGAAATAGACGTGCAAATAGATGCACCCGTAAGTTTTTTTTTAAGTTCAATAAACACGTCTGTGTGTGCATCTGTGGGTGCTTTGTCTTGTTGTGCTTCACTGCCACCATCTCTAGCTTTGATAACCTCCACGGTGCACGAGGTAAAGCAACATGCCCATTTGGTCTCTCTTGTGGCCAAGCTTCATGCATCCTCCGTGTGGTACGTAGATCCTCCCTTATGCCTGCGGAATCTCGTGTCCCATTCAAATGTTCC
Organism: Dipteris shenzhenensis; assembly: GCF_047967505.1. Taxonomy (NCBI): domain Eukaryota; kingdom Viridiplantae; phylum Streptophyta; class Polypodiopsida; order Gleicheniales; family Dipteridaceae; genus Dipteris; species Dipteris shenzhenensis. The sequence continues at coordinate 25,905,794 of NC_141618.1, read as the reverse complement.
CAAATGGTAGATGCCACATTCTTGAAGATATGCATGGGATCAAGCAGGTGATTGATCTTGAGGTGGGACCAATATGGTAAACGATAAAAGATGGAGTATCTAAACAAAAGCTGGTGTTAGCGAGCAATCTTTATTTCCAGCCAATATAGCACACAATAGTTACAAACCCTTACCGCTCATGCCAAGTGGTGGAGGAGTCGTGGAACCCTCCCAAATTCTCATCCAATCTCCCGCAGTGAGTGATTGTGGGAGGACTTCATTCCAAGGAGCAACATATCTAGGATGATCAGGTGGGAGAAATCGATGGTGATTCTCATAGATGACCTTATTTAATGCGTCTACCTGTGAGGCAACAAGCGAAGGACCACAAACAGGACATGCATGGTAGCCTGATGTAGTGAGACCTGAACAATAGGTGCAATTAAGAGTTGAAGGTGCCACATCCTTTGCCTTCTCATAATTAAAAGTGCAATGCTTACCTGAACACTCACCATAGCCTGGGAAGTCATGCATCATCCACATCAAGATTGCTTTGTAGTTGAAGTCTCGTGACGAGGGAGGCCTGCTCACATCATGCACCTCGATACCTCTCCATACCCAATCCAAGTCACAAGCTCCTAGGTTCTTCCTTGAAGCTTGGCCATGTGTCTTCAATATGCTTCCACGCAGGAGTGTCTGCAGGAGTTCTCCACTTGCCATCGGTTGATCGATGGGAGGAATGCCATGACATGAGCTTTGCAATGGATTTGCACTTGAACATATGTTGGATGTGAGGGATTATGGGAAAATGTCGCAATACCTTACGAGGCACATCCAAAGTTTTGAGATCTACTCTATATCTTGCCTCTCCACAAGTAGGGCACTCTCTTGCATCCTTATGTAGTCCACGAAACAAAATGCAATCATTGATGCATGCATGGATGCACTTGTAATCTAATCCTCCAAGAGAGGTCACATGTTGCATTGCCATATCTCTTGAGGTCGGTAATTTATTCTCCCTTGGAAGCATTTTACACAATAGCATGCACGTGAAGACCATAAATGAGGAAAAGCATTTGAGTAATTGACCCACTAGCATAATTCACCATGTTTGCAAAATAGACTTTAAAGCTTACTTGAGTAATGCATTCAAACTTGCATTGCTCCATCCGTAGATGGTTTGCAAGTTTAGTAACTCAAGGGAGGCACGTAGAATAGAGAATGTGCACCCCTCAAATAGTGGAGTCGATGCTGCGGTAAAAAGATCGTCGTGCTCCATGCTATCATCCCTCCCTTCGGATTGATGGACATATAAATCCCGCACCATATCATCAAACACCTCCTCCTCCACGGCTTCATGAGGTAATGGCGGAGGGCTACTATCACCATCACTCCATGCATCCATAACGGTCCTTCCTAAAGATCCCACCTCATATCGCCGACGCTTCGCCTCCTCATGATGAGCATAGGGCAACATATGCGGGTGTGGCACTGCATCCTGTATCAAATTAAAACGGGATCATAACTCAAACATATGAACACCCATAAGTATCTCAATCAACCTTAACTCTTTAACACTTACCATGTTTATGGTCGCATCCCATTCTTCATACTTTGAGATGTGATTGAGTGTAATCATGCGTGCATGATACATGTTTCCTTGACATCGATCACACATACATTTGATTTTTTGCTCCAACCACATTTCGCGATGGTGGATATGGAGGGATTCATCCCCAATGGAACTACTTATTGAAGATGAAGACATCCTACAAATAAACAACCCAAAAGATTTGCTCTTGTATCAAATATTTAATCTTAAAACTCTATGGCGCGTCTAATAAGGCATCTAAAACCACGTCTGTTCTATGGTGCACATCTATAGGCGCATCTAAACCGTGTTATAGACACGCAATTAGACACGCATTTAGACACGTATATAGATGCGCTTATAGACGTGATTTTCACATACTTTTAGCATCGCGCGGCTTGCTTTACTATAAACAGACACAGTTCCGAGCATCCAATGTCAAAGACGGAGTGCCTTTGCCTACTTTGGACAACTCCACATGGCAAATTTAAACCCTAAACCCTAACTCTAAACCCTAACCCACATCCATTATCCTCAGGCATCTACGTAGTGCTTCACCATGATGATAGCTCATTTTCATCTACTCCTCAATGGCTAGTAAGTCATCTAAGCTTAAAAGTTTTTTAAAAGACTAGGGGCGGTCACTTTGAAAAAAACCATAGAAACACATGCAAGCAAGCACACATTTAGAGTAGCAATATGTTTGATTTTCTCATTTTGCATAATGGTTTACCCCTCTTTTGTACGAATAAATGCTTTTTAATTTATAAGTCTTCTCTCTACATGTATATACATAATTATAATATTAAACAAGTATTTTTAAAACCCTCTCATTAGGGGAGAAATGGGGTCTCAAAAGGGCCTCCAATTAGTGTTTCCTAATTTCAAGGGATTAGGGAGGGATTTGAGGTGTACCAATGAGAGTGCTCTAAGGTGTGGGACAATGATGTGTTGAGGTGGAGGGTGGGTAGGCCTGCAAAGAACCCCTATTGCTTGTTTGCCTTATAGTAGGGACCACCCAAACCACACTCAGCCCCTCCCCTTAACCCATGCCTAACCCTCCTTCCATGTGCACCTTCCCCAAATCAGCCCCAAATGCCATTCAAGAGGAGGTGGGTGCTCTTGGGCGAGTTTTGATTCTCGCCCCCTTTCTCTAGGTGGTTTGCCCTCTTTCTCTGGTCCACTGTTTTGGTCCAGCCTGTTTCTCCCTCCTTTTTTTGAATTTGGGGTTTTCCTCTCTTTCAGCTTTTGGCTATAGAAGCTCCTCTCTCTCTCTCTCTCTCTCTCTCTCTGTTGTGTAGCAGCTTCTCTTTCCTACCTGCCCCCTCTTTCTCTCTCTATCTCTCACTCTCTCCCTCCCCCTCTCCCTCTCCTTTGCCTCTATTTGGAGTTGCTCTCTCCCTCCAAGCTACATCGCCCTGTGTAGGAGTCCCAATCCTGCTGTTGTGACCTCTGCAAGTATGGTGAGGATTAGGGCTACAAGATCGTGCAACGATGTGACCTCTTGTGTCTTCTTCATTAGGAAAAAAGTAGGAACCCTGAAAGAAATTCACTATTTTCTCATTTTTCTTTACTCCAAAAATTGTAAAAATGAACTGGCATTAAATGCTGGTATCATATTCTCTACTTAAAGCGGGTTTCGTCTCATATCTTGACTCATGCTGGTTGTAGATTTTTGTCTCAGAATCTCATAATTAATGTTTAAGAAAAATTTCCCCAAAATTTTAAACCTTCGCATGAAAGATGAACATGGACTTATCACTAGTGTAAATATGGACCTATCATTATTGACTTACGTAGGCTACAAGATTCTATGGTCATAAACTCATAACTAACCTTTAAGAATCTTTGTTTTTGAAATTTTAAAACATCCCCGAGAAAGATTAACATGGATTTATTGTGGTAAGTCCATTGCTAACACTTTGTTTTATAAAAATTGATGGCATCATGTGACCACGCCACTGAAGAACAATCCAACAAGAAGAGAGTACTTTACCACCTCCATATTGATTTAGAAGAAGAGTATGACCTGTGCAATGCAAAGAGAGAACATGAGCCTTACGACATATCATTTTATGGTGTGACATGGAAGCATTTACCCAAAATGTCCAATCAAAAAATTTACTCCATTTTTCAATCCGACAACACTACTGAAGTTTGTAGGTGATGGCAGTAAGGGACTACTTGGATATGTCAAAGCTCAATCTACAGCCGTGGAAATGTACAAAGGCTTGTACCAACAAGAGATGGGAATGAAATTGCGACAAATAGCGAAAAGCCCTAAATTGAAAAAGAGCAGCTATAGAAAACAACTGAAGAACTGGCAAAGGGGTGACAAAGAAGATGTTTTTGAAAGCCAAAAGAAAAGCCACACCCTTAGGAGATAGACTTAGAAATAGAAAATTTTTAATCTTGCAAATTTGATAGCTGGCAGTGGAGGTTGCAAGCAAAGAGTTTAGGAAGCAAGGTAAGTCTTATTTTTCCTTTGTGATTTTCAATGCAACACACAGACAATGACTACTCGATGATAATAACAATTGAGCTTAGAAAAACTCTCTTTTTAATACTTGTTGTAGGAAAATTCTTTAGCCTCAGAAAGAAAATGTTGCAACATAACACATTACACGGTAATAAATTTTCACTCTTTTTACTGGCGTTTCCTTATGTTATCTTTTAACAACATAGTGTGACTTCTTTTTTATTGTAAATGCAACATATTATCTACAACCATCTTGCATATTTTATAAAAAAATATGCATGCCTTGCGATTTTCTCCACTCACGGAATGGAGAAGTCTCATTACACAACATTTTGGAGAAGCACAGAAGGAAAACAACCTCAAAGATGTTTTCACAATAAGCTGGGCATGACTTTCGGAATGTGAAACGCCAAGCCACTAGCAGTTGGAGAAAATTTTACAGGGCTCGAGGTCTAAGCAGCTCCCATCGCCCTTACCAACTGTTCCTAATCATGGAGACATGTCAGGTGCAATAAGCATTTTACCCGACATAGTGTTACGATTTGAAATATTAGAACGGCCAATTTTTCCTTACACTAAGTATTGGTATACCAGCCATCCGGCTTTGCCTTCCTCTCTGTATACTTCCGTTGAATCAAGCGCCTTAGCCGACTGATGATATGCCTCAACAAGGCTAGTCGTTGTTACCTTGCCAGCATATTGCGCCCCTTCCAAACAATTTGTGCTTAGTATGGTGTTGTAGGGATGTTTAGCGAGTCATCCCAATGCACTTGGAAAGAGCTAACCACTACAGCCAAACGTAATCAGTGTTAAGCCCATGATAATCATTCATATACACCTCATTGTTTTCAAACCACTTACCTTCCTTTTTCCCAATGTCATCATCTCCAACCTATCACCATCGTCTCTTTTTCCTCCCTATACACTTCTTCATCTAGTCGAGTTATTCATGATCTTTTCACATTTTCTTCAAACTGATCAGCATCATTTACCCTTGTCCAAAATCTAGGCTAGGGGGGACAAGGCCACTTACCTTCCTTTTTCCCAATGTCATCATCTCCAACCTATCACCATCGTCTCTTTTTCCTCCCTATACACTTCTTCATCTAGTCGAGTTATTCATGATCTTTTCACATTTTCTTCAAACTAATCAGCATCATTTACCCTTGTCCAAAATCTAGGCTAGGGGGGACAAGGTCCATATGAAATACTCATGTATTTCCTACAAAACTCTTAAATATGCAAGGTAAAATATGAAAATTTAAGGTACCCCCATTCACAAATTACAAGCTATTTACTTTAATAAATACGAGTAGCATGACCCATCTACAATGGGCTAGAGACCCACTCCACTGCGTCTCCATTTAGGATCTTAAACTATCTTTCTACCCTAGGCATCACTTCACTTGGCTCACTCAATCTTGGTTATAGGATACTACAGGTGATGTATAGATAGTAAACCTCCAATTTTAAATAGATGGGCTTTCCATATTTGTATGTCATACGTGTTTCAATTAGTCTGGGCATTTTTTACGACATGAATTTTTTATTTACCACTTAGGCCAAGAGGAAAAGGTGAAGACCCATTCTCTCTCTCTCTCTCTCACACACACACACACACACACACACACACACACACACACACACACACACACACACGTATGTTTTTTATGCCCGAGTGCAAGGGTTGAGATTCTACCAACATCACCAACTTTATTAATTATGTCATAGTCATAGCTAGTGACTTTAAGTCATTTATCAAGTGTGTCACAGACGGACTTAAGCCCATCAAACATTATTAAGGAATTTGGGAATTTCCATATAGTTTGGGAATTCCCAATATGGGTAAGATTTTGCCACATGGTCAAATCTTAACCCCTTATTCAAAATTGGGACTTGGGATAGGTTCCAACGACGCTGACAGATAAGACTACCTACCTCAGTCGAAAGATGAAATTACACCCTTGAGAGGCGGACATGTTAGGTTGTGTGACTCCAATCGGCCACTCTCTTGAAGGCCAAAGAGAATGGCACTTTCAATGCATCAATTTATTAAAATGTAGAGGACGATCAACAAAGACATAGAATGTCCAAATGTACACTACAAACTCATCGAAAATTTGAAAGATTCCAACCTCATCGTAAGGAAGCAACAATGTAATTGCAACCATCAACAGTATTATGCTCATGACAGATTGAAGGAATATCCCAATTGGCATATTTTTGGATGTGTGCTTCACTTTTGTCAGGCTTTTCTCATTTCCCCAAAGGTCTAGGTAAGTGACACTAAGCTTTTCCTATTTGTCTGGGTAAGTGACATAGTTTGGTTAACCCTTCCATCTGCTTGAATATAGCAAGGCCCGCCTTCTATTTTCCACTTCTAGAGTATGCACTTATGAGGGAAGTCTATGCTGTAAAATTTGTCGGAATAATGGAGTAGCTCTGGTTCTGGGCTTTAGATCCTTGCCTGTGGTCCTAGGAAAGCTCGATGCCTTTCCTCTGTAATATTATTGATGTGGGCATAGTAAGCCTAGCCAAATATGGCCCCCTAATAATTTGTTACTATTCCTCCAAATTATGTCACATTAAATGCTTTTTCTTTGGTTAGCATATTTATATGAGCTTCATATGCTTGCACATTCGAGAACCATTACTACTTGTAGATCCAAAACTCATAGCAAGCACTTGGTAAAAGTTGGTATCTTGGCTAGCTACATGCTCAACCTCAAGAGGAGCATTAACTTGCAAGTGTAGCCTCAATGGGTGGCATGTATTTATCCTTGTTTGTAACATGAACCCTTCTGAGAGTGGAGATGATGAGAAGTGGTAATATGACCAATGAAGTTCTCGGGCAACTGGCAAATCGTTTGGAAGACATTGCACAGGTCATAGAAAATGGGGAAGAATATGCACAACCTAGAACTAATTTCTTACTAAAGGGAATTGGCAATGCAAGTCACCATCTTTTGTTTTCAATCTCCTCCTCTCTATAATCTAAACATTCCATTTAGAACGTAACGGACAACTTACAAGAATTGAGACTCAAGAAAACGTGACTCTTCTTGTGAAGGGTAGAATTCTAGCTGTCGGCGGTCACTTTGACTAGAAAAGTCAAGCGATGGGGTTCGGGTCAAATGGATCCGTGGAGGCCTCCAAGGATGCATAGCCCAAATCCTTGGACTAACTGATTTAAAACGTGGGAGAGAGTCTGAGAGAGTACGAGTCTAATAGAAAAGCAAACCTTAGGAAGAGGTCAAATGTCAATGCCGCATTGCTCCTCATTTGCCCAATGGCACTCAAGATCCAGAAGTGGCATCGTCAAGAGTGTTGTGTGGACGCCCAACGACCTGGTCATGTTTGTGATATCCATGGTTATATTGAACGGTTCGGACGTGCAAGATTGAGGAGGCGTCAGCATAGATCTAGAGCTTCTCACGACCGCCACAACCCCGATTTACCATAGCATTGCTACCACAACAACCACACCATGGGGACTCCGGTGGGGCTGGGCCACGATCACAGCCTCGTCGTGGGAATCCCAGTACGAATGCTGGGAACTTCAGATCTAGCTTCCAAACCTCGTTCCATGATAACTTCAGATCCCGACCATCAGCGAGATACAATATAATGCACTGCTTTGAATTGCTATGGATCAGCAGAGTTATCTTTTGCCTTCTCTTCGACACTGCCTTCTCTTTTGTGATGAGCTCTATGAATTCCAGGCCCGTCACCACTACATCCTGATTTCCTAGAACCCTGTAATAGAACAGAACAGAACAAAGACAGTTCAGTTTAGTGTTAAAGCTCTAAGCATTGTATTTTCCTTTTCTTATTATCAATACCAAATTTCTATTTGTTGAGATACTAACGATGAACAGTTACTAGAATTGATGTCGAGGTTTGGCTGGATATTATTTAATTAAAAATAGGTCAATTGGAATTTTGGTTCTAGAGTCTTTGTTAGTTTTGTGAATTTATTGGAGAAATTGTTTTTTTTAATAGGCTTGCTTAAGTAAAACGTTAGGCTGAGTTAAAGTCAAGCGTAATCTCTAAATGAGACTATATACACGTAAGCTTCCCAACAGTCAATGCCCACATGCACCTCTTGTTTTAAATAAGGTTTTTTTTTAATAAATAAAAAGCTGAGTTTTATTGCTAGGGGGTCAGACCTTAGAAAAAAAGACGGGGCTGGTGAGACCCTTGCTCCTGTTCGCCCTAGGTATCCTAACACCCCCAATGTTTAGTTCACAGATAAATGGGCCAAGTCAAAGATTGTTACGATACTTGGCAATAAAAGATCTTCACTTAAGACGCAGGCACTAGCAGAGCTTGCCAAGCTCGAGGGAGGTCAACCACCAAGGGGCCCGCCCCACACCGCTCACAAGCATGAGTGGAAGAAAGCAATGAAGTCAGCGAAGGAGGAACGAGGGAGGAACCCAGTCTGCAGCACGTGGACGCACGAAGGATCCAAATGGAGCAATATGGAAGCATGCATTTTGGAGTAAGGGGTGTTGAATCATGGGAGGCCCAATTTGTAAGTATCGATCTCAAATTATATTGTTTATGTAATTTATTAGGAGGTTGTTTCTTTGTACTAACCCCTCTACAAATTGTGTCATCTTGTAGCTTGATATCGTGGGCAGGTACCCTAATAAATGCGTTTATAAATGTGTTTAACAATGCATTTGTCTGTATTTTAAATTTTCTAGCAGAGCGTCTATTTACGCATCTATATACGCATCTATAGGCGGGTATGTCTGCTATATAGATGCGCCTTTAGACGTGGGTCTGTAGACGTGCGAATAGACGTGCAAATAGACGCACCTGTAAGTTTTTTTTTTAGTTTAGTAAACGTGTCTGTGTGGACGTCTGTAGGTGCTTTGTCTTGTTGTGTCGGAAGGGTGAGTAGGGCTACCATGATCCAATTAAGGTCATCATGCTCTTCCACATGTTTCGCAGATGGTGTCTCACCACTCTTCCTAGAAATTGTGTCTTTCTTCCCAGACATTGCAAACTCTAGAGGACTCTCCCAAGTAGACTAAATCCATGTTGGGAGCTTCGCCCTACTAACTCGAGAGCAGATTGCTTACCTAAATGGTAACATCAAGCTAAATTAAACCATAATCTTTAAATAAGTGTGGGGGGTACTAAGCATATGTGTTCTATATACATAAGCTATGAGTTCCACATCAAGGGCTTCCCCATAAGCCGCAAACCCAATGCCTATATTGCTTCGTTTGGCATTCCTCCAGAGGTGTAACTCAGATTGAAACGTAAAACGTCCTTGGAATTCCAAATCGCCAACTGTTAACACATAGCTTTCTCATCTCCTCCAAGCTGCGAGATGTCCTTTGTTCCCCCCCCCCTTGTCCATGGTTTATAGGTTATAGATGTGCACTTCCCAATATCCTAGGAGGCAATTTCGATGTGTACTTGTGCACATGTGTCAACATGGGATGTCATATGTCAAAGACGGAGTGCCTTTGCCTACTTTGGACAACTCCACATGGCAAATTTAAACCCTAAACCCTAACTCTAAACCCTAACCCACATCCATTATCCTCAGGCATCTACGTAGCGCTCCACCATGATAATAGCTCATTTTCATCTACTCCTCAATGGCTAGTAAGTCATCTAAGCTTAAAAGCTTTTTCAAAGACTAGGGGCGGTCACTTTGAAAAAAACCATAGAAACACATGCAAGCAAGCACACATTTAAAGTAATATGTTTGATTTTCTCATTTTGCATAATTGTTTACCCCTCTTTTGTAGAATTTAATTTATAAGTCTTCTCTCTACATGTATATACATAATTATAATATTAAACAAGTATTTTTAAAACCCCCTCATTAGGGGAGAAATGGGGTCTCAAAACGGCCTCCAATTAGTGTTTCCTAATTTCAAGGGATTAGGGATTTGAGGTGTACCAATGAGAGTGCTCTAAGGTGTGGGACAATGGTGTCTTGAGGTGGAGGGTGGGTAGGCCTGCAAAGAACCCCTATTGGTTGTTTGCCTTATAGTAGGGACCACCCAATCCATACTCACCCCCTCCCCTTAACCCATGCCTAACCCTCCTTCCATGTGCACCTTCCCCAAATCAGCCCCAAATGGCATTCAAGAGAAGGTGGGTGCTCTTGGGCGAGTTTTGATTCTCGCCCCCTTTCTCTAAGTGGTTTGCCCTCTTTCTCTGGTCCACTATTTAGAAGCTCCTTTCTGTGTGTGTGTGTGTGTGTGTGTGTGTGCAACAGCTTCTCTTTCCCACCCACCCCCTCTTTCTCTCTCTGTCTCTCACTCTCTCCCTCCCCCTCTCCCTCTCCTTTGCCTCTATTTGGAGCTTCTCTCTCCCTCCAAGCTACATCGCCCTGTGTAGGAGTCCCAATCCTGCTATTCTGACCTCTGCAAGTATGGTGAGGATTAGGGCTATAAGATCGTGCAACGATGTGACCTCTTGTGTCTTTTTCATTAGGAAAAAAGTAGGAACCCTGTAAGAAATTCACTATTTTCTCATTTTTCTTTACTCAAAAAGCTATAAAAATGAACTGGCATTAAATGCTGCTCTTAAAGCGGGTTTCGTCTCAAATCCTGACTCATGCTAGCAGTAGATTTTTGTCTCAGAATCTCATAATTAATGTTTAAGAATTTTTTCTCCAAAATTTTAAACCTTCTCATGAAAGATGAACATGGACTTATCACTGTAAATATGGATCTATCATTATTGACTTACATAGGCTACAAGATTCTATGGTCATAAACTCATAACTAACCTCGGGGGGGTCACTATGTATAAACCCTCTATATCACGTGCGTTCAAGGCCTATATTTAAAATCCCTTATCTGTAAATTTTTTCATTAATAAAATGTACCCCTTTTCTATACAAATCTGTAAATTTTTTCCAAAACTATTTTAAATAGTCCCTTATGTATATTTATTTCTGTAAATTTTAGGAATAAAAAATATCCTTCTTTTGAACTCACGTGATAGGGTTACATATGATGAGTGACCCCCCCGAGTAACTAACCTTTAAGAACCTTTGTTTTTGAAAATTTTAAACATCCCCAAGAAAGATTAACATGGATTTATTGTGGTAACTCCATTGCTAACACTTTGTTTTATAAAAATTGATGGCAACATGTGACCACGCCACTGAAGAACAAACCAATAAGAAGAGAGTACTTTACCACCACCATATTGATTGAGAAGAAGAGTATACACCTGTGTAAAAATGACGGAAGGGTTCACAAGTAGGTGCAATGCAAAAGAGAGAACATGAGGCTTACGGCATATCGATTTATGGTGTGATGGAAGCATTTACCCAAAATGTCCAATCAGAAACTTTACTCCTCCATTTTTCAATCCGACAACACTACTGAAGTTTGCGGGTGATGGCAATAAGGGACTACTTGGATATGTCAAAGCTCAATATGCAGCCATGGAAATGTACAAAGCCTTGTACCAACAAGAGATGGGAATGAAATTGCAACAAATAGCAGAAAGCTCTAAATTGAAAAAGAGCAGCTATAGAAAAAAACTGAAGAACCGGCAAAGGGGTGACAAAGAAGATGTTTTTGAAAGCCAAAAGAAAAGCCACACCCTTAGGAGATAGACTTAGAAATAGAAAATTTCATAATCTTGCAAATTTGAAAGCTGGCAGTGGAGGTTGCAAGTGCAGAGTTTAGGAAGCAAGGTAAGTCTTATTTTTCCTTTGCGATTTTCAATGCAACACACAGACAACGATTACTCGATGATAATAACAATTGAGCTTAGAAAAACTCTCTTTTTAATACTTGTTGTAGGAAAATTCTTTAGCCTCAGAAAGAAAATGTTACAACATAACACATTACACGGTAATAAATTTTCATTCTTTTTTTACTGGCGTTTCCTTATGTTATCTCTTAACAACATAGTGTGACTTCTTGTTTATTGTAAATGCAACATATTATCTACAACCATCTTGCATATTTTATTTAAAAATATGGATGCCCTGCAATTTGCTCCACTTAGGGAATGGAGAAGTCTCATTACACAACAAGAAATGCATTTTTCTGACATACACAACATTTTGGAGAAGCACAGAAGGAAAACAACCTCAAAGATGCTTTCTGGTGGTTCAATTTATGCTACAAAGGTTGCAATGTAAAAAGAAAGTGGTGACATCAAAAGTCAAACTAGCATTCAAGATGGCCCAAAAAGAAAGAAGAAGGGAGCTCAACAGCTACACAAAGACATGTGAAATGGAGACATTCAAATACTTTTGTGAACCACATGTGGACAGATAGAGATTAGGAACTTTGTAACAAAATGTACCATGTACACCTCAGTAGAGAAAAGCACTGACTATATTATGTAAATTTTGTAAAGTCTACAACATTTATAGCACTATGGTATAAACCATGAACTAGTCTTAGAGGTCTTGGACAGAGACAATCATAGTGTCTTGGCATTCAAGGGCAAAGAAATCAAAGAAGCACATGGGATATAAAGTAGAAGGAAAAATAAGAATACCGAATTCAAGTATTTTACATATACACGAGTTTTTTAGGATGCTCGCCAAGCAGGAAGTAGGAGACATCACAAAATTTGAAGAATGTCCATCACAAAATTTTGACTGCTACTCAGATGAAGGAACTCATGCCAAGTTTTGCACAGATTGCAAGACACTCACACCAACCTCTGCATTATTTCAAATGGTTTGAGAGCATTATTTGTTTATTCAGTCCTTCAAAATAAGCTGGACATGACTTTCGGAATGCGAAACGCCAAGCCACTAGCAGTTGGAGAAAATTTTACAGGGCTCGAGGTCTGAGCAGCTCCCATCGCCCTTACCAACCGTTCCTAAACATGGAGACATGTCAGGTGCAATAAGCATTTTACCCGCCATAGTGTTACGATTTGAAATATTAGAACGGGCATTTTTTCCTTACACTAAGTATTGGTATACCAGCCATCTGCCTTTGCCTTCCTCTCTGTATACTTTCGTTGAATCAAGCGCCTTAGCCGACTGATGATATGCCTCAACAAGGCTAGTCGTTGTCAACTTGCCAGCATATTGTGCCCCTTCCAAACTATTTGTGCTCAGTATGGTGTTGTAGGGATGTTTAGCGAGTCATCCCAATGCACTTGGAAAGAGCCGACCACTATAGCCAAACGTAATCGGTGTTAACCCCAGTATAATCATTCCTATACACCTCATTGTTTTCAAACCACTCACCTTCCTTTTTCCCAATGTCATCATCTCCAACCTATCACCATCGTCTCTTTTTCCTCCCTATACACTTCTTCATCTAGTTGAGTTATTCATGATCTTTTCGCATTTTCTTCAAACTAATCAGCATCATTTACCCTTGTCCAAAACCTAGGCTACAGGGGACAAGGTCCATATGAAATACTCATGTATTTCCTACAAAACTCTTAAATATGCAAGGGAAAATATAAAAATTTAAGGTACCCCCATTCACAAATTACAAGCTATTTACTTTAATAAATACGAGTAGCATGACCCGTCTACAATGGGCTAGAGACCCACTCCACTAGGTCTCAATTTAGGATCTTAAACTGTCTTTCTACCCTAGGCATCACTTCGCTTGGCTCACTCAATCTTGGTTATGGGATACTACAGGTGATGTATAGATAGTAAACCTCCAATTTTAAATAGATGGACTTTCCATATTTGTATGTCGTACGTGTTTCAATTAGTGTGGGCATTTTTTGCGACATGAATTTTTTATTTGCCACTTAGGCCAAGAGGAAAAGGTGAAGACCCATTCTCTCTCTCTCTCTCTCTCTCTCTCACACACATACACACACACACGTATGTTTTTTATGCCCGAGTGCAAGGGTTGAAATTCTACCAACATCACCAACTTTATTAATTATGTCATAGTCATAGCTAGTGACTTTAAGTCATTTATCAAGTGTGTCACGGACGGCCATCTAACACTATTAAGGAATTTGGGAATTTCCATATAGTTTGGGAATTCCCAATTTGGGTAAGATTTTGCCACATGGTCAAATCTTAACCCCTTATTCAAAATTGGGACTTGGGATACGTTCCAACAACGCTGACAGATAAGACTACCCACCTCAGTCGAAAGATAAAATTACACCCTTGAGAGGTGGACATGTTAGGTTGTGTGACTCCAATCGGCCACTCTCTTGAAGGCCAAAGAGAATGGCACTTTCAATGCATCAATTTATTAAAATGTAGAGGACGATCAACAAAGACATAGAATGTCCAAATGTACACTACAAGCTCATCAAAAATTTGAAAGATTCCAACCTCATCGTAAGAAAGCAACAATGTAATTGCAACCATCAACAGTATTATGCTCATGACAGATTGAAGGAATTTCCCAATTGGCATATTTTTGGATGTGTCCTTCACTTCTATCAGGCTTTTCCTATTTCCCCAAAGGTCTAGGTAAGTGACACTAAGCTTTTCCTATTTGTCTGGGTAAGTGACACAGTGTGGTTAACCCTTCCATCTGCTTGAATATAGCAAGGCCCGCCTTCTATTTTCCACTTCTAGAGTATGCACTTATGAGGGAAGTCTATGCTGTAAAATTTGCCGGAATAATGGAGTAGCTCTGGTTCTGGGCTTTAGATCCTTTTTGCCTGTGGTCCTAGGAAAGTTCGATGCCTTTCCTCGGTAATATTATTGATGTGAGCATAGTAAACCTAGCCAAATTTGGCCCCCTAATAATTCATTACTATTCCTCCAAATTATGTCACATTAAATGCTTTTTCTTTGGTTAGCATATTTATATGAGCTTCATATGCTTGCACATTCGAGAACCGTTACTAGTAGATCCAAAACTCATAGCAAGCACTTGGTAAAAGTTGGTATCTTGGCTAACTACACGCTCAACCTCAAGAGGAGCATTAACTTGCAAGTGTAACCTCAATGGGTGGCATGTATTTATCCTTGTTTGCAACGTGAACCCTTCTAAGAGTGGAGATGCATGATGAGAAGTGGTGATATGCCCAATGAAGTTCTCGGGCAACTGGCAAATCGTTTGGAAGACATTGCGCAGGTCATAGAAAATGGGGAAGAATATGCACAATCTAAGGAGGCAAAAAAGAGAACTGATTTCTTACTAAAGGGAATTGGCAATGCAAGTCACCATCTTTTGTTTTCAACCTCCTCCTCTCTATAATCTAAACATTCCATTTAGAACGTGAAGGGTAGAATTCTAGCTGTCGGCGGTCACTCTGACTAGAAAAGTCAAGCGATGGGGTTCGGGTCAAATGGATCCGTCGAGGCCTCCAAGGATGCATAGCCCAAATCCTTGGACTAACTGATTTAAAACATGGGAGAGAGTACGAGTCTAATAGAAAAGCAAACCTTAGGAAGAGGTCAAATGTCAATGCCGCGTTGCTCCTGATTTGTTTTCTATATCTGCATTTGCACTTCATTGTTTCCTTTTCATTTCCTTTTCTTACTATGGCCTCCATCATGCTGTTTATTGGCTTGGCACTCAAGATCCAGAAGCGGCGTCGTCAAGAGTGTTGTGTGGACGCCCAACGACCTGGTCGTGTTTGTGATATCCATGGTTATACTGAACGGTTCGGACGTGCAAGATTGAGGAGGCATCGGGATAGATCTGGAGCTTCTCACGACCGCCACAACCCCGATTTACCATACCATCGCTACCACATCAACCATACCATGGGGACTCCGGTAGGGCTTGTTGTCCATGACCACAGCCTCGCCGTGGGAATCGCGGTACGAACGCTGGGAACTTCGGATCCGGCTTCCAAACCTGCTTCCATGATAACTTCAGATCCCGGCCATCAGCGGGATACAATATAGCGCACTGCTTTGAATTGCTATGGATCGGCAGAGTTATCTTCTGCCTTCTCTTCGACACTGCCTTCTCTTTTGTGATGAGCTCTATGAATTCCAGGCCCGTCACCACTACATCCTGATTTCCTAGAACCCTGTAATAGAACAGAACAGAACAGAAACAGTTCAGTTTAGAGCTTTGTTAAAGCTCTAAGCATTGTATTTTCCTTTTCTTATTATCAATACCAAATTTCTATTTGTTGAGATACTAACGATGAACAGTTACTAGAATTGATGTCGAGGTTCGGCTGGATATTATTTAATTAAAAATAGGTCAATTGGAATTTTGGTTCTAGAGTCTTTGTTAGTTTTGTGAATTTATTGGAGAAACTGCTTTTTTTAATAAGCTTGCTTAAGTAAAACGTTAGGCTAAGTTAAAGTCAAGCGTAATCTCTAAATGAGACTATATACACGTAAGCTTCCTTATAGTCAATGCCCACATGCATGCACCTCTTGTTTTACATAAGGTTTTTTTTTAAATAAATAAAAAGCTGAGTTTTATTGCTAGGGGTCAGACCTTAGAAAAAAAGACCAAATACAAAAAGATGGCCAAAAAATGGGCATAAAACTCAAGGCCTACGGTCATAAGTAGAGAGGGGTCACCCTGTAAAGGGGATGCCAAACACATACAGAAGTCACCGTGAGGCCCACCCACCAGCTCATTAGTTTTGCTCGCCAACTGAGCCAAATCGAAGAAACAGGTCTTCACATCAATACGGATCAAACTTTCGCATCTCCTCACAGCCAGGCCTTCTTTAAATACCAAGGCAATTTCGAGCAAAATGGGAGGTATCTTTACAGATGTAGCACGAATTGGGAAATGCCCCAAATCTGACCTGTTGTGTGATAGCCACACCATCCTCCGTAATTATCTCAATGAAATCAGAAGTTTCTTGGAGGCTTGGGCCCTGTCCCATAGTGTCCAAGCCTTTCTAAGGTTTGAGAGAGATCTCGAAGTGGGAAGTGCCAGCAGCTCCCTACCCAATGAGGAGGCCAAACTCTCAACAGATTCATCCAAAAAGGCAGGGAGATTGACGAAATCAACCCAACACAGGGACTCCATGGGATGACCAAGACTGTTGAACTGAGAAGACAAGAGACCTACCGACCAACTTGTTTCTAAGCTCTTCAGAAGCCAATTGTAGTAGGAAGAGACCTTTGCCCAAAATGTGCCAGCAAACCCTCGAGATGGGATATCGCATTCGAAGGCCAATAACTCTTCCAATTCTCAAAGCGATGGAACCCTTCCTGTGAAAAAAAGGTACACACCACCTTTCGCCAGACGGGTAAGTTCTGGTTTGATGTCCCCCTGATCAATCTTGTAGTGAATCGGGTGCTTCTTGCCATTCTGGAACCATGGCTTTCGCTTCAGCATGCAGGTGTTGTGAAGGAGTTTCGCCATCCAATGCTATAAAATCTCTCTCGATTTTATGGCTAGCATATCCGCATACGACAGAAAGTCGCACAACAACACAAAGCAACTATAGACGTGCTTGATAGACGGCGCAACTATAGGCGTTGCTTGAATAGAGAAATTAACGGCACGTCTAACGGTGCATCCAACAACACGTCTATTTATGCGTGTATTAACGCGTCTATTTACGCGTGTATTAACGCGTCTATTAGCGCATCTACACTGAGAAAATACGGGCCCGTCTAACACTACGTCTAACAGCGCGTCTATTTGTGCGTGTATTAACGTGTTTATTAGTGCATCTACACTGAGAATTAGACGCGTATTTAGACGCAAAATAGAGAATACAGAAAGTGAGATTTTGGTGTAGGCTGGTAAATGTACATCACTGCTTTCCAAACATTGCCCATGATTACCAAAGCACATAATTTTAACAAAAACATCAATGCTTTTTTGCAAACCCAGATATACAAAATTTAAGTGAGGTGAGGAGAATGAGACAATATGTAAAATAGTTTTGCCAATATCAATGTTGGGATACAGTTCAATCTCATCCTCAATGAGATCAACCCTTGCCAAACTACCTACTTCAAAATCCAAACAAGTGTTTAGATCTACAAATACATTCAACCCACTACTACTTGTGCTACTCATGTGCTCATCGAAATCAGCATCACCAATGGTAGGCTCATCCTCACGGGTAATGGCCTCAATATCTGTATCTCCTATCTCATGATCATCCTCCTCTCTCGTATCACAGTCATCATCACCTCCATGGCCATGATCATCCTCCATACGCTCCATATTAGTAAATGTACTATACATCACACTACTACACATGGATCCTATTGCGACGTTTACGTATCAACATTTAGCGCAAGCGAGGCGCTAATCGTCGGTATGAAAAGTGCATCCCGTAAAGCGTCGCTATATAGAGACTATTACAAAGGTCGCTATATAGCGACACTGAGATACTATTTTATAGCAACGTTTTCTAGAGAGGTTTTTTACTCATATAGGCCTTAAAAGTTAGTTTTTTCCCATGACAAATTTTTTTAAATTTTCATACATGTTTGATCTTTTGAGAGAATAAAAATATGAGAGCATGTACATCAAGCCTTTGAAGCTCATATATTCATGTCCAAGTTTGAGATGAAAAAAAACCAATGAAGAGCATTTACATCAACTGTTTCATCTTGAGCCAAGTCTAAGGCGCCAAACAAGTCTATCTCCAACTCTATACCGAGTTGATCTCCTATATCATTATCGTACTCTAGCATCGTACGTTCACCTAAAAGTACTTGATCATCTTCTTCAATAAATTGTGGTGATTCGTGATGATCGTTGTCTTCTTCCTCAATATCGTGATCTCCATCTTCCTCCTGTGCGATGTCATTATGGGCATCTTCCTCTTGGCTCATATTGTGATCTTCATCTTCTTCGCTAGATTCATCGGGATCAATTGGATCCAGCATTGGAAGTGGCATCTCCATATCCACATCTCTATCTTCAAAAATTTGCTTACTTCGTGGTGCAACTTGGATCACGTACCACCATCTTGGATCAGAATGATCCGGATGAAAAACCACCTATATTGAAGATGGGTGCCATATGTTGTCAATTATATATATGAAATTATGCTCAAATACATGTATCAATGGATCTTTAAAAATGAAAGCTTCGATTAATTAAATCATTAGTATGCACCTGCTCACAGAGCTCGGGAAGAAAAAAAGTATCACTTTCATCGGTCCAATGTTTGGTGGAGTCTATTGCAAAGAAACCGCTACTATCTTTTCTCACTGTCGCATGGGGACCGTTGTTAATAGTTCTAAACCATTTTACATCAAGAATGAAAATACTAAATCGTATGAAATCAACTTCATAGATTTCGCGTATGGTTCCACAATAATCCAACTGTGAGGAGAGAAGATTGGTATTGGAAGCACTTGCTCGGCTATGACTCCACAATCATACGTGACTCTCTTTGAATCGATGCGTTCCACGTGAAAATGTCGTCTATATGACCATAATGCACTGTACTTTTTGTACTGTAAAAGAGCATCATTAAAACAATGAAGATGCATGTATTTTATAGCATATATTGCCACAAATAATTACTTAATTACGTCAAGAGGAAAGAAACTTACATGCATCATACATCCAGATGATAACTCTTACTCGCGCTCATTTATTGTCTCTCCATCGCGTTCGACTTTACGTAGAGCCAGTTGTAGCCAATCAAGTGACATGTGAGTGGGGAGAAGAGCCAGACCCCGTGGATATGGTTGCGATCGCCTATACATTACTCTGAATCTCGTCCTTGCATTTATTCTTTTTGCTTTGGCCACTTCATATCTCTCAATCCACTCTTGCATCTCAGGGCTATTGAGGATACAAAACTTATTGAATTTCTCCATTAGCTCTTCGCTCATCTTTCTTTCAATCCCTTTTCCTTGGGGAACCTCGCCAATGATGCGATCATCATCCTTATTATGCCAAGCTTGCGGCATATCGGGATCCATGGATGCAAGAAACTCCATGATATATACTAATGACTCTTGCACAAGCCATCCCTCTGCCATGCTTGCTTCTGGTCTTGCTCTTTGTCTTACAAATCCCTTCAAAGTTTTCATAAACCGCTTGAGAAAAGACATCCATCGACTATGAACGGTACCTGCAATAGCCACCTCATCAACTATGTGCACAAGCAAGTGGACTTGAGTTGTCATAATGCTCGCGGGAAAGTGCTTCTCAAGCAAGCATACGGCTTCGATGGATTCCACCCTAGCCTTCTCGATGCTCGATATGGAGATCTCTTTTTGAGATATCCACCTATTTCACATGTTCATGTAAGATATTCTCATAATCAGTCTACAAATTAATCAGCTTAAATTGAAGAAAATGCAATCAATGTGATAGTAAGCATACCTCACAATACCACAGATCTTGAATATAGCATTTCTAACATCTTCTTGTAAGCACCCTTTTATTGTAATCGGGAGGAGGAACTGTCAAAGCAACAAAAAAGTCATGTCAACAATATAACATAATCATAATTACGCTAACGCATCACGATTATCGGTACACTAATTGTATAGCTTAGAATACCTGTAAGACCTTGTGCCAATCATGGGACTTGAGCCCACTAAGCTTATTGTCCTTTGAAAATGCTCCTTTCAAGCAACGTATGTACCCTATCGGTGTTTGAAAAGAGGCAATGTCCACCTTGACCACCGCCTCCTCCCTCGTAGAGAGGATCCACATTGCTTTCGGGAGGACAACTTTTCCTAAAGCATTGACTTGGGGCCACAAACGAGACATCCTATTCATAGCACGCAAGTCTTCTCGCACTCCTCTCGAGTCTTTGGAACCAACCAAGTGTGCCCAAATAGTAGCCCCCACATTCTTGAAGATATGCATGGGATCCAAGAGATGATTGATTTGTAACTGACCCCAATAAGGAAGCTCGTGAAAGATCAATAGCCTCTTCATACCAGGAGGACGTTCCTCTCCATTTGCCCTCCAAGCTTGAATCCACTCACTTGCCTTCAAATATGATGGTTCTGGATCAAGTTGACCTCCACGTGCGAGATGGTCGAGCGAAAGGTATCGAGCATGACCTGCATAAACATTTTTCCTCATATGTTTGGAGTATCGTGCAAGCGATTTCAAACCCGGTCCACAAATAGGACAAGCATGGTACCCACTTGTAAGCATGCATGAATGTGTTAGTATAAGACATGTGTGCGAAAGAGAGTCATAAAAGCATAATCCTATATTATACTTGTAGAGACACAACCACATACCTGCGCACTCTCCATATCATGGATAGTCATGCATGGTCCACATCAAGATACCCCTAACCAAAATATCATTGGTATGTCTAGGAGCTCTGGAAATATCAAAGACCCGCACTCCTCTCCATAATATCTGTAACTCCTCTATCAAATTTGCCATGTACACGTCCATATTTTTTGCCTTGTACTTCCCTGGCACAAGTAGTGCAAGCATGAGGTATCCCTTTTTCATTGTTAGCCATGGTGGGATATTGTAATTCACCACGACTATGGGCCATGTCGACGAAGATGTCGAGCGTAATCCGAAAGGATTCATGCCGTCTATGGTGATCCCAAGATGTAAGTTGCGTGGCTCCCTCGCAAAGTTCGGCCACTTGTCTATGTGCTTCCAAGCTGCACAATCTACGGGAATCCTCAATGTGTCATCAGTGGACCGATGAGATGCATGCCATGTCATCAACTCCGCTATGGATTTGCATCGGAACACTTCGGACAACTAGCCAAATCTCCATGCTCATGACGAAAGAGAATACAATCATTACGGCAAGCATGGATGGTATCATAATCCATACCCACCATTGTTAGCATCTTTTTTGCTTCATCTCTTGATGCGGGCATGGTATTTGGTGCATGCAACATCTTCTGGAGCAACCTATCACAATTCAAACATACATAGGCTTCGAACAATGATGATTCGGTACACTAATCCATACATGATGATTCTCAAAACAAAAAATATCCAAATAATGAGTCAAATTAATGCAAGAGCTAACCTCATTAAGGCCGAGACACTTGTATCCGACCACCCATACTTTACTTGCAGATTCAATATTGACAAACAAGCACGTAGTTTAGACATCCTAGCACCCTCGTACAATTGTGTTGATTGTAACTCTTGCATTTTGACCTCAGACTCTGACATCATGTGTACATGGGATGTAGTGCCCCTAAAAATAGAATCCATCATGTCGACCATACCCTCGTCATCTTTCGAGAGACTATAGTCTTGCTCAAAGTGTGAAGGTATATGCGTACCCTCGTCAGCCTCCTCATCCTCTTTTAAGATTTCGTGTAAATATAAGATCTTTTATTTCCTAGTATCCAATATTAACCACGACCTTAAATAGCTTCGACTTAAATAGCGATGCTGTGGGTTAAAACCTAAAACTCGACGCGACGCATGGCGCTTTCTTTAGCACTCTCTAATCTCTATTGTAAGCAAAGCAATCTCTCCTCCCACCTATTTCCGACGACCTCCCACTCTATTCTCCACTCCTCACCACTACTCACCCCTCTCCTAGCTCATAGAATCCCTCTCCACCCTTCTCCCTCTTTGGTTTCTTGAAAGGAAGTTTTTCAAGAAGGTGAGTCTCTTTGAGCAATGTAGGTAGGTTTTTTGTGAGATTTCGTTTTGTGAGTGCTTCTCCTTGTATTGCTAAAGCTGTGTACTAGTTTTCATGCTTGATTTCAAAGGATTGAAACAAAAAACAAGATTTTAAGAAAGAAAGAAGACACCTCTTCTAGTCTTTTTTGTATTTCTCTTTCTTCTCTTTCTCCTTGTCTCCTCAATCCAATCTCTTTGAGAAGTTGCTTTTGTAATCTCCTCCTTCCTCTAACATCTTATTTGAAAAATGGTATGTTTCCTCTCTTTTGTAGCGCCAGTCCACAAAACACGGAGCGGGACGTACTATTCCAGGTAAGTGCTTCCTCTTTTTTCCATTTGTTATTTTTGTTATTTGCATTGGCCTGCAGTGATGGGTGTAGGAACCCTCTCTTCCCGTCTCTTCCCTCTTCTCTCCTCTTCTTTCCCTCCTTTCCTTCTTCTTCTCCTTCAATCTTTCAATCTTTTTCCCCCTTTTTTTCCCTCTTTCCTTTCCCTCTTCTTCTCTCTTTCCCCCTTCTCTTATGCTCATGCATAATCATAAGCATGAGCATATGTCTCCTTCTCTTCCATAAGCATCAGCATAAGCATAAGCATAAGAGAAGGAGACATATGCTCATGCTTATGCTTATGCATGAGCATAAGAGAAGGAGACATATGCTCATGCTTCTCTTTTTCTTCTTCTTCTCTCTTCTCCTCTTTCCCCCCCCTCTTTTCCCTCTTCTTCTCTCTTTATTTCCCTCTTTCCCCTTTTCCAATCTCTCTTTCCTTTCCCTCTTCTTCTCTCTTCTCCTCTCTCCCCCCCTCTTTTCCCTCTTTCATGCTCATGCTCTTATGCTCATGCATAAGCATAAGCATGAGCATATGTCTCCTTCTCTTATGCTTATGCATAAGACTCTTATGCATAAGCATAAGCATAAGCATAAGAGAAGGAGACATATGCTCATAAGCATAAGCATAAGAGAAGGAGACATATGCTCATGCTTATGCTTATGCATGAGCATAAGAGAAGGAGACATATGCTCATGCATAAGCATGAACATATGTCTCTTTTTCCCTCTTTCCTTTCCCTCTTCTTCTCTCTTTCTTTCCCTCTTTCCCCTTTTCCAATCTCTCTTTCCTTTCCCTCTTCTTCTCTCTTCTCGTCTTTCCCCCCCTCTTTTCCCTCTTTCATGAGCTTATGTTCTTATGCTTATGCATAAGCATGAGCATATGTCTCCTTCTCTTATGCTTATGCTTATGCTTATGCATAAGAGGAGTCTTATGCATAAGCATAAGCATAAGCATAAGAGAAGGAGACATATGCTCATGCTTATGCTTATGCATGAGCATAAGAGAAGGAGACGTATGCTCATGCATAAGCATGAGCATATGTCTCTTTTTCCCTCTTCTTCTCTCTTTCTTTCCCTCTTTCCCATTTTCCAATCTCTCTTTCCTTTCCCTCTTCTTTTCTCTTCTCGTCTTTCCCCCCCTCTTTTCCCTCTTTCATGCTCATGTTCTTATGCTCATGGATAAGCATAAGCATGAGCATTTGTCTCCTTCTCTTATGCTTATGCTTATGCTTATGCATAAGAGGAGCCTTATGCATAAGCATAAGCATAAGCATAAGAGAAGGAGACAAATCCTCTTATGCATAAGCATAAGCATAAGCATAAGAGAAGGAGACAAATGCTCATGCTTATGCTAATGCGTGAGCATAAAAGAAGGAGACATATGCTCATGCATAAGCATGAGCATATGTCTATTTTTCCCTCTTTCCTTTTCCTCTTCTTCTCTCTTTCTTTCCGTCTTTCCCCTTTTCCAATCTCTCTTTCCTTTCCCTCTTCTTCTCCCTTGTCGTCTTTCCCCCTCTCTTTTCCCTCTTTCATGCTCATGTTCTTATGCTCATGCATAAGCATAAGCATGAGCATATGTCTCCTTCTCTTATGCTTATGCTTATGCTTATGCATAAGAGGAGTCTTATGCATAAGCATAAGCATAAGCATAAGAGAAGGAGACATATGCTCATGCTTAGGCTTATGCATGAGCATAAGAGAAGGAGACATATGCTCATGCATAAGAGGAGTCTTATGCATGAGCATATGTCTCTTTTTCACTCTTTCCTTTCCCTCTTCTTCTCTCTTTCTTTCCCTCTTTCCCCTTTCTCTTTCCTTTCCCTCTTCTTCTCTCTTCTCCTCCTTTCCCCCCTCTTTTCCCTCCTCTTTTCCTCCTCTTTTCCTCCTCTTTTCCCTCCTCTTCTCCTCTTTCCCTCCTCTTTTCCTCTTCTTCCTCTTTTCCTCTTCTTCCTCTTTTCTCTCTTCTTCCTCTTCTTTCCCTCTTCTTCTCTCTTCTTTCCCTCTTTCCTTTCCCTCTTCTTCTCTCTTTCCCCTCTTCCAATCTCTTTCCCTTTCCCTCTTCTTCCTCTTCTCCTCTCCTTTCTCTTTTCCCTCTTCTCTCCTCTTCTTTCCCTCTTCTTTCCCTCTTCTTCTCTCTTCTTTCCCTCTTTCCTTTCCCTCTTTTTCTCTCTTTCCCCTCTTCCAATCTCTTTTTCTTTCCCTCTTCTTTCTCTTTTCCTCCCTCTTTTCCTTTCCCTCTTTCCCCTCTTTTATGCTCATGCTCTTATGCTCTTATGCTTATGCATATGCATAAGAGGAGACATATGCATGAGCATAAGCATAAGAGAAGGAGACATATGCTCATGCTTATGCTTATGCTTATGCATTAGCATATGTCTCTTTTTCTCTCTTTCCCCCTTCTTTCCCTCTTCTTCTCTCTTCTTTCCCTCTTTCCTTTCCCTCTTCTTGTCTCTTTCCCCTCTTCCAATCTCTTTTCCTTTCCCTTTTCTTCCTCTTTTCCTCTTCCTCCTCTTTTCCCTCTTCTTTCTCTTCTTTCGCTCTTCTTTTCCCTCTTCTTCCTCTTTTCCTCTTCTTCTCTCTTTCCCCTCTTCCAATCTGCCATGTCATCTACGTAAAGAAGAAACCTGATGATGATCCCAACAAGTGAGCAACCGGTCCCTCCGGAAGCCCCCATGAACTATGGTTATGTTTGTTTTGTATTTTTTGTTTTCGTGTTTGTGTCTATGTTAGACATGGGATCACGTCGCACGTCCGACGAGTACAGACAGCCTCGCAGGAGGAGACATCACGATCTATATGCTCCTGAGGACTTTGATTCCTCTCAGGCGACACCTGAGGGGAATACCCCTGGTACCTAGCGCTGCGACTACCCGTGGTCCGACTCCTCTCGGACATAGCACTGCGACTACCCCTTGGGGAACTCCTTTGCTAGCCGCGCATGGCTTTGTCAGAAGTCCCGACGAGTTTGTAGCACAGATGACCGATGAGGAGGCAGCGAGATTCTTCTCTCTACTATCCCAGAGGACCTCAACAATTCCCTCCCCTACATCCACGGCTGGACCTACTGCCCAGCCATCCCCTCGTGCCCCTTCGACCGAGGGGTCATCACCTGTGCGTGCCTCTCGTAAGGGAAGGAAGAGTAGGAGGGCCCGCTTATGTTGTGCTCACTTGGGAGATGTAGACGAGTCAGAACACACATCCCTACAGGTCTCCACTTGTTCCGGAGACATAGTATCAGTCAGTTCCCTTGTCCTCTCCTACTCCCACTGCTACTCCTCGCTCCAGAAGCGCTCGCACAGCTTCCACTCCTTCTGACTCTGCTACCATCAGTCCTCCTTACTCGTCAAAGGATCTCTCCTATCAAATCACAACTGCCGGAGAGATAATAGAAGATAGAAAGGGCAAAGCAGTGATGGCCACCATGAGGCAGTTGATGAGCCATCACTTCAAGAGTGGCATTGCTACCGATTGGCAGTATCAAGATGACCAAAAGAAGCAAGCGGTCATCGATAAATTAAAATAAAAATACCCTAACCTGCCAAATTGGGAGTTTAATGAGAATTATATGCGAGAGTGCATGGGTTTGGTCTTGAACCACTGTAGATCAACCTTGTGAACTTCCATCACAAAGGGGATGGCTAAACCCAGCTGGGCAGACAAAGTTGATTGGAAGTTCTTCAAGAAGCAGAATAGGGACCATCCCGAAATGTTCGAGGGTTAGAGGAGGGCTGCGAAGAGACGGATGGACATCGTAGGTACTTTGCACTGTGGTGTAGGCAAACAGTTGGCATTCGAGGCAACCGTGGTACCGTGGTAAGTCTACTTCTTCTCATTTAATGTATTGTTCTATTTGTTTTACTACATATTACATGCACTTTATCTAACTCTAACTCTCATAAATTGGATCCACAGCAAGCTGCGATGGGTCGTCTTCCTACAAATGCAGAGATGCGACGCGCATTTCGCATAGGAACAAAGCCATGGTTTATTGAGCAAGAGGCAATGGGAGCGACGGTCGATTGGGCTGAGGTGGCTGCTCGCATGGTATAAGTCTACTCCTACTTGTAATATCACTTTTTAAATTGTTTTATTCTTTATGTTCCAATCTAATTTTCAATTTATATGGTTCACTCTTAGGGTCAAAGCTCGAGCGTCCCATCACTGTGGAGGCGAGCGATCACCAAGGCCAGGGATAAGATGCACGTGACGAGGATCAGGGAGAAGGGGCATCTCACGAGGACCAAGGATCAAGCCAACAAGATGAGGACGAGGATGATTCGAATGAGTAGTAGTAGTAGTAGTAGTAGTAGTAGCAGTTTGGATATACTTCGCCATGTATGTCATTTTGTATATCCGCTCGTTTGAGAAATTTTGTATCACCCTTTTCGAAAGGGTAATTTTATAACAAACAATGTTGTATATGTTCGACATGTATATGATTTTGTTGCTCGACCATTTCATTTGAGCGATTTTGTATCACCCTTTTTGCAAGGGAAATTTTCTAATAAAAAACTTTTTTGTGTAATTACAAAAAAAAAAAGCATTAGTGCGGCAAAACAGGGCTTGCTATGGCCCTGTTTAGCCCCACTAATGCTTTTTTTTAAGTTCTCTTAATCGTCGCTATATAGCGACGTTTACCACTGTCGCTATATAGCGACATTTACAGTGTCGCTATATAGCGACGTTTATCAGCGTCGCTATATAGCGACGGTTCTTTTCCGACGCTTTTAACGACTTTAAAAATGACGATTGTGCCCGTTTAAAAAAAATAATAATAATGTAAAAAGCGTCAGTATTTTCGTCGGAAAAGGGCTTATGCCTTGTAGTGTCACTTTCGAACATGGCATAATAGGTATGACATGCCACCATCTATTATTATCCACCATTGGTTGATAGACAACCTTATTCAAATTCAAATACAATCATGTTATTTTCCTTGCATCGAAGGTATCAAATATTTAAAAGTGAGTATTTTTATATGTGTGTACAGTACCTATTCACATTGTTGCGGTAGTACTAGTGTGTCCTTCTTACTTTCCCAAAACTTTGTGGAGTCAATAGTTACAAAGCCACTTGCATGGCATTTGATTGTTGCATTAGGGCCTCTTTCCACCACGTCCTTAAACCACTTTACATCCAAAACATACACAAAGAAGCATCAAAAGTCAAGCTTAATAATATCTTGGATTATGCCACAATAATCATCCATGGCTCCATTGGCTCCCTCAAAGCTAGCAATGACGCCACAATCTTATGTGTTTCTCTTATCATCAATCCGTTGTGTTCGAAAATGCTTGCCCTCACACCATATAGCATTGAACATAGTGCACTAAACCAAGACAAAATCAATTAAATAAGCAATCTAAATTATTGAAAGCTCCTAACTTATGCATAACATTCTATATACCGACCTTGGTCATGCATGCCCTAGCATACTCCCATTCTCCCATTGTAATATGCATCCCCTCATCTTTCTCTACTTTCTCCATTTTGTCAAGTAGCCAATCCACATGAATATCGTTTGGAACTGCTCTCAGATACTGAGGGTATGGCACATGAGATCCGTGGTGTGTACGAAAGAGGGCCCTTTCTTCTTGTTTTCTTGCCTTTGCATCCTCGTATCTTGTCATTCATCTTTTCATCACATCACTATTAAGCACGCAATAAAGGTTGATATTATTAGCAACTCCGTGTCTATTACTTTGTTGCGTTACTTTGTTGCGTCCTTTCCCTTGAGGCACAGTAGAGGTCATCCTTAGGTCTTCATCATCTCTCCATAGTCATGCGAGAGAGCTATCCACGTCAACAAGAAACTCAGAAATATATACAAGTGACTCTTGTACCAACCACAACCCTTGGCCATGCTACCTTCGGGTCTGGCATTTTGTCTCACAAATCCCTTCAAGGTCTTCATGAAGCGCTCGAGGAAGAACAACCATTGTGCATGTATAGTACCGCATATAGCAATCTCATCCACCAAATGCACTATGAGATGTAGTTGGCTTGTGAGAATAGAACATGGAAATGTCTCCTCCACTAAACAAACCACCTCCACTGACATAACTCGAGCATTCTCAAGCGTGGTGGGATCTATTTCCTTTGAGCTCACATACCTAGAAATGAAAAAGTACACCATATTAGCAATATGAACACCTTGCATGGAGCATTGATACGCATCACATTTTGTATCATGTAAAGTACCTCACGAGCTCGCCCATCTTGTAAATACAATCCTTCATGTTCTTCGATGCACTACGAGAAATACTAGTAGGTAGTATGAACTAAATACACGAGGAATGGTTGATTAGTTGCATCTAATTCACTTGGAGCATCTTGTGCCAATCATGAGATTTCAAGCCATATAATTGCTCTACACCTCTTTTCTTGCTCTTTGTAAAGGCCCCCTTCAAACACCTCATGCATCCAGTGGGAGTACGAATTGTAGTAATAGCGCACTTCACCACCACCATCTCTAGCTTTGATAATCTCCATGGTGCACGAGGTAAAAAAACACGCCCATTTGGTCTCTCTTATGGCCAAGCTTCATGCATCCTCCCTGTGGTACGTAGATCCTCCCCTATGCCTACAGAATCTCGTGTCCCATTCAAATGTTCCCAAATGGTAGATGCCACATTCTTGCAGATATGCATGGGATCAAGCAGGTGATTGATCTTCAGGTGGGACCAATATGGTAAACGATAAAAGATGGAGTATCTAAACAAAAGCTGGTGTTAGCGGGAAATCTTTATTTCCAGCCAATATAGCACACAATAGTTACAAACCCTTACTGGCTCATGGCAAGTGGTGGAGTCATCGTGGAACCGTCCCAAATTCTCATCCAATCTCCCGCAATGAGTGATTGTGGGAGGACTTCATTCCAAGGGGCAACATATCTAGATGATCAGGTGGGAGAAATCGATGGTGATTCTCATAGATGACCTTATTCAATGCATCTGCCTATGAGGCAACAAGCGAAGGACCACAAACAAGACATGCATGGTAACCCAATGTAGTGAGACCTGAACAATAGACGCAATTAAGAGTTGAAGGTGCCACATCCTTTGCCTACTCATTATTAGAAGTGCAATGCTTACCTGAACACTTGCCATAGCCTGGGAAGTCATGCATCGTTTACATCAAGACTGCTTTGCAGTTGAAGTCTCGTGACGAGGGAGGCCTGCTGACATCATGCACCTCGATACCTCTCCATACCCAATCCAAGTCACAAGCTTTGCAATGGATTTGCACTTAAACATATGTTGTATGTGAGGGATTATGGGAAAATGTCGCAAAACCTTACGAGGCACATCCAAAGTTTTGAGATCTACTCTATGTCTTGCCTCTCCACAAGTAGGGCACTCTCTTGCATCCTTATGTAGTCCACGAAACAAAACGCAATCGTTGACGCATGCATGGATGCGCTTGTAATCTAATCCTCCAAGAGTGGTCACATGTTGCATTGCCATATGTCTTGAGGTCGGTAACTTATTCTCCCTTGGAAGCATTTTACACAATAGCCTGCACGTGACGACCATAAATGAAGTAAGCATTTGAGTAATTGACCCACTAGCATAATTCACCATGTTTCCAAAATAGACTTTAAAGCTTACTTGAGTAATGCATTCAAACTTGCATTGCTCCATCCATAGATGGTTTGTAAGTTTAGTAACTCACGAGAGGCACGTAGAATAGAGAATGTGCAGCCCTCAAACAGTGGAGTCGATGGTGTGATAAAAAGGTCGTCCTGCTCTATGCTATCATCCCTCCCTTTGGATTGATGGACATATAAATCCCGCACCATATCATCAAACACCTCCTCCTCCCTGGCTTCATGAGGTAATGGCGGAGGGCTACTATTACCATCACTCCATGCATTCGTAACGGTCCTTCCTAAAGATCCCACCTCATATCGCCGATGCTTCGCCTCCTCACGATGAGCATAGGGCAACATATGCGGGTGTGGCACTACATCTTATATCAAATTAAAATGGGATCATAACTCAAACATATGAACACCCATAGGTATCTCAATCAACCTTAACTCTTTACACTTACCATGTTTATGGTCGCATCCCATTCTCCATACTTTGAGATGTGATTGAGTGTAATCATGCATGCACCATACATGTTTCCTCGACATCGATCACACATACATTTGATTTTTTGCTCCAACCATATTTCGCGATGGTGGATAGAGAGGGATTCATCCCCACTGGAGCTACTTATTGAAGATGAAGACATCCTATAAATAAACAACCCAAAAGATTTGCTCTTGTATCAAATATTTAATCTTAAAACTCTATGGCACGTTTAATACTGCTTCTAAAACTGCGTCTATTTTATGGTGCGTGTCTATAGGCGCATCTAAACCATGTTGTAGACGTGCAATTAGAGACACATTTAGAGGCGTATATAGATGTGCTTATAGACGCGATTTTCAAACCTACTTTTAGCACGCTTGCTTCTCTTCACATACTTTTAGCATCGCGCGGCTTTCTTTACTATTAACAGACACAGTTCTGAGTATCCACACTTATCTCCAAGCACCCACACTTGTCTCCAAGCTTACACAATCATCTCCAAGCACACAAGAGAAGAGGGTGAACAAGGAAGAGAAGAAAGAGAAGCTGCTTTGAAGAAGGACAAGAAGCTTCCATACCTCTATCCAAGGAAGTCTCTTTATGGTTGATCTTCTTTGAAAGTTCCTCTCTTTGGATTCGTGTTGTGCTTTTGTGTCGGGCGGATGTCCTTTTCGAGTTTTTAGAATAGTCCGTCTGTTGGAGCGCATCTATAGATGCATCTGAGAGCGCGTCTAAGAGCGTGCCTATAGATGTCTTTACTCTATTTTTGGAAACAAATAGCCGCATCTATAGACGCGCTGTTATACGCAAAGATAGACGTGCTTTGTTATTTTTCCCTAGCTTGGCCTTCCCTTCCCTTTCCTTTCCTTTCTCTTTCCTCTTCTCTTTCCGTTTCCACTCTATATTTTCCTCTCTTTTTGATTGAAAAAGAGATTGCACTCTATATTTTCCTCTGTTTCTCCTTCTCTCTTTTATCCTCTCTTTCCTTCTCTTTTAGTCTCTCTTTTTCTCTCTTATCTCCTCTTTTTTTCTCTCTTTTTTTCTCCTCTCTTTTCCTCTATTTTCCTCTCTTTCCTTCTCTTTTCGTGGTGATTTTTCTCTCTTATCTCCTCTCATTTTCTCTCTTTTTTTCTCCTCTCTTTTCCTCTCTTTTCCTCTCCTTTCTCCTCTCTTTTATCCCCACTTTTTCTCTCTTTTTCTCCTCTCTTTTCCTCTCCTTTCTCCTCTCTTTTATCCCTTTTTTTTCTCTCTTTTTCTCCTCTCTTTTCCTCTCCTTTCTCCTCTCTTTTATCCCGACTTTTCCTCTCTTTTCTACTCTCTTTCCTTCTCTCTTTTTCTCTTCTTTTTCTATTCTCAACTCATCAGTAATCTTCTTTTTTTCTTTTTTCTAGTTCATCATGTGGCCAGGAAGCTCTTCAGGCTCACCTAATCTTCGAGAGACCATCTTCACTACAAAGACCATCCAAAGAGGTTGGTTGATGAGACCCTCACTACTGTTCGCTCTAGGTATCCTAACCCCCCCAATGTTCAGTTCACAGATGAATGGGCCAAGTCAAAGATTGTTATGATACTTGGTAATAAAAGATCTTCGCTTAAGAGGCAGGCACTAGCGGAGCTTGCCAGGCTCGAGGGAGGTCAAACACCAAGGGGCCCGCCCCACACCGCTCACAAGCGTGAGTGGAGGCACGAAGGATCCAAATGGAGCAATATGGAAGCATGCATTTTGGAGCAGGGGGTGTTGAATCATGGGAGGCCCAATTTGTAAGTATCGATCTCAAATTATATTGTTTATGTAAAGCTGCGAGATGTCCTTTGTTCCCCCCCCCCCTTTTCCATGGTTTATAGGTTATAGATGTGCACTTCCCAATATCCTAGGAGGCAATTTCAATGTGTACTTGTGCACATGTGTCAACATGGGATGTCATATGTCAAAGACGGAGTGCCTTTGCCTACTTTGGACAACTCCACATGGCAAATTTAAACCCTAAACCCTAACTCTAAACCCTAACCCACATCCATTATCCTCAGGCATCTATGTAGTGCTCCACCATGATGATAGCTCATTTTCATCTACTCCTCAATGGCTAGTAAGTCATCTAAGCGTAAAGGTTTTTTCAAAGACTAGGGGCGGTCACTTTGAAAAAAACCATAGAAACACATGCAAGCAAGCACACATTTAAAATAGCAATATGTTTGATTTTCTCATTTTGCATAATTGTTTACCCCTCTTTTGTACGAATAAATGCTTTTTAATTTATAAGTCTTCTCTCTACATGTATATACATAATTATAATATTAAACAAGTATTTTTAAAACCCCCTCATTAGGGGAGAAATGGGGTCTCAAAAGGGCCTCCAATTAGTGTTTCCTAATTTCAAGGGATTAGGGAGGGATTTGATGTGTACCAATGAGAGTGCTCTAAGGTGTGGGACAATGGTGTGTTGAGGTGGAGGGTGGGTAGGCCTGCAAAGAACCCCTATTGCTTGTTTGCCTTATAGTAGGGACCACCCAAACTATACTCACCCCCTCCCCTTAACCCATGCCTAACCCTCCTTCCATGTGCACCTTCCCCAAATCAGCCCCAAATGCCATTCAAGAGGAGGTCGGTGCTCTTGGGCAAGTTTTGATTCTCGCCCCCTTTCTCTAGGTGGTTTGCCCTCTTTCTCTGGTCCACTGTTCTGCAGTAGCTTCTCTTTCCTACCCGCCCCCTCTTTCTCTCTCTGTCTCTCACTCTCTCCCTCCCCCTCTCCCTGTCCTTTGCCTCTATTTGAAGCTGCTCTCTCCCTCGAAGCTACATCTCCCAATGTAGGAGTCCCAATCCTGCTGTTCTGACCTCTACAAGTATGGTGAGGATTAGGGCTACAAGATCGTGCAACGATGTGAACTCTTGTGTCTTCTTCATTAGGAAAAAAGTAGGAACCCTGAAAGAAATTCACTATTTTCTCATTTTTCTTTACTCCAAAATTTGTAAAAATGAACTGGCATTAAATGTTGCTATCATATTCTCTCCTTAAAGCGGGTTTCGTCTCAGATCTTGACTCATGCTGGCAGTAGATTTTTGTCTCAAAATCTCATAATTAATGTTTAAGAAAAATTTCCCCAAAATTTTAAACCTTCGCATGAAAGATGAACATGGACTTATCACTGTAAATATGGACCTATCATTATTGACTTACGTAGGCTGCAAGATTCTATGGTCATAAACTCATAACTAACCTTTAAGAATCTTTGTTTTTGAAATTTTCAAACATCCCCGAGAAAGATTAACATGGATTTATTGTGGTAAGTCCATTGCTAACACTTTGTTTTATTAAAATTGATGGCAACATGTGACCACATCACTGAAGAACAATCCAACAAGAAGAGAGTACTTTACCACCTCCATATTGATTTAGAAGAAGAGTATGCACCTGTGCAAAAATAACGGAAGGGTTCACAGGTAGGTGCAATGCAAAGAGAGAACATGAGCCTTACGGCATATCAATTTATGGTGTGATGGAAGCATTTACCCAAAATGTCCAATCAAAAAATTTACTACTCCATTTTTCAATCCGACAACACTATTGAAGTTTGCAGGTCATGGCAATAAGGGACTACTTGGATATGTCAAAGCTCAATCTGCAGCCGTGGAAATGTACAAAGGCTTGTACCAACAAGAGATGGGAATGAAATTGCAACAAATAGCGGAAAGCTCTAAATTGAAAAAGAGCAGCTAGAGAAAACAACTCAAGAACTGGCAAAGGGGTGACAAAGAAGATGTTTTTGAAAGCCAAAAAAAAGCCACACCCTTAGGAGATAGACTTAGAAATAGAAAATTTCGTAATCTTGCAAATCTAAAAGCTGGCAGTGGAGGTTGCAAGCGTAGAGTTTAGGAAGCAAGGTAAGTCTTATTTTTCCTTTGCGTTTTTCAATGCAACACACAGACAACGATTACTCGATGATAATAACAATTGAGCTTAGAAAAACTCTCTTTTTAATACTTGTTGTAGGAACATTCTTTAGCCTCAGAAAGAAAATGTTGCAACATAACACATTACATGGTAATAAAATTTCACTCTGTGAACCACATGTGGAGAGATAAAGATTGGGAACTTTGTAACAAAATGTACAGTGTACACCTCAACAGAGAAAAGCATTGACTATATTATGTAAATTTTGTAAAAACATTTATAGCACTATGGTATAAGCCAAGGAAGCAAAGTATGGATAACAACATGTTGTATACTCATTCAATTTGTATAAGAAAGGAATGGGTCCCAAACCATGAACCAGTCTTAGAGGTTTTAAACAGAGACAATCATAGTGTCTTGGCATTCAAGGGCAAAGAAATCAAAGAAGCACATGGTATATGAGGTAGAAGGAAAAATAAGAATCCCGAATTCAAGTATTTTACATGTACACAAGTTTTTTAGGATGCTCGCCAGGCAGGAAGTAGGAGACATCGCAAAATTTGAAGAATGTCCATCACAAAATTTTGACTGCTACTCAGAGAGTACTCAGATGAAGGAACTCATGCCAAGTTTTGCACAGATTGCAAGACACTCGCACCAACCTCTGCACTATTTCAAATGGTTTGAGAGCATTATTTGTTTATTCAGTCCTTCACAATAAGCTGGGCATGACTTTGGGAATGCGAAACGCCAAGCCACTAGCAGTTGGAGAAAATTTTACAGGGCTCAAGGTCTGAACTGAGCAGCTCCCATCACCCTTACCAACCGTTCCTAAACATGGAGACATATCAGGTGCAATAAGCATTTTACCCGCCATAGTGTTACGATTTGAATTATTAG
Organism: Dipteris shenzhenensis; assembly: GCF_047967505.1. Taxonomy (NCBI): domain Eukaryota; kingdom Viridiplantae; phylum Streptophyta; class Polypodiopsida; order Gleicheniales; family Dipteridaceae; genus Dipteris; species Dipteris shenzhenensis. The sequence goes on along the minus strand of NC_141618.1, from coordinate 25,870,102 downwards.
AACGGGAATTTTTTCCTTACACTAAGTATTGGTATACCAGCCATTCGCCTCTGCCTTCCTCTCTGTATACTTCTGTTGAATCAAGCACCTTAGCGGACTGATGATATGCCTCAACAAGGCTAGTCGTTGTTCCAAACAATTTGTGCTCAATATGGTGTTGTAGGGATGTTTAGTGAGTCATCCCAATGCACTTGGAAAGAGCCGACCACTACAACCAAACGTAATCGGTATTAACCCCATGATAATCATTCCTATACACCTCATTGTTTTCAAACCACTCACCTTCCTTTTTCCCAATGTCATCATCTCCAACCTATCACCATCGTCTCTTTTTCCTCCCTATACACTTCTTCATCTAGTTAAGTTATTCATGATCTTTTCGCATTTTCTTCAAACTAATCAGCATCAGTTACCCTTGTCCAAAATCTAGGCTACGGGGGACAAGGTCCATATGAAATACTCATGTATTTCCTACAAAACTCTTAAATATGCAAGGGAAAATATGAAAATTTAAGGTACCCCCATTCACAAATTACAAGCTATTTACTTTAATAAATACGAGTAGCATGACCTGTCTACAATGGGCTAGAGACCCACTGCACTGGGTCTCCATTTAGGATCTTAAACTGTCTTTCTACCCTAGGCATCACTTCGCTTGGCTCACTCAATCTTGGTTACGGGATACTACAGGTGATGTATAGATAGTAAACCTCCAATTTTAAATAGATGGGCTTTCCATATTTGTATGTCATACGTGTTTCAATTAGTGTGGGCATTTTTTACGTCATGAATTTTTTATTTACCACTTAGGCCAAGAGGAAAATGTGAAGACCCATTCTCTCTCTCTCTCTCTCTCTCTCTCTCACACACACACACACACACACACACACACACACACACACACACACACACACACACACACACACACACACACACACACACATACACACACACACACACACACACACACATATGTTTTTTATGCTCGAGTGCAAGGGTTGAAATTATACCAACATCACCAACTTTATTAATTATGTCATGGTCCAAGCTAGTGAATTTAAGTCATTTATCAAGTGTGTCATGGACAAGACTTAAGCCTATCTAACACTATATTAAGGAATTTGGGAATTCCCAATATGGGTAAGATTTTGCCACATGGTCAAATCTTAACCCCTTATTCAAAATTGGGACTTGGGATAGGTTCCAACAATGCTGACAGATAAGACTACCCACCTCAGTCGAAAGATGAAATTACACCCTTGAGAGGTGGACATGTTAGGTTGTGTGACTCTAATCGGCCACTCTCTTGAAGGCCAAAGAGAATGGCACTTTCAATGCATCAATTTATTAAAATGTAGAGGATGATTAACAAAGACATAGAATGTCCAAAATGTACACTACAAACTCATCGAAAATTTGAAAGATTCCAAACTCATCATAAGGAAGCAACAATGTAATTGCAACCATCAACACTATTATGCTCATGATAGATTGAAGGAATATCCCAATTGGCATATTTTTGGATGTGTGCTTCACTTTTGTCAGGCTTTTCCTGTTTCCCCAAAGGTCTAGGTAAGTGACACTAAGCTTTTCCTATTTGTCTGGGTATAAGTGACACAGTTTGGTTAACCCTTCCATCTGCTTGAATATAGCAAGGCCCACCTTGTATTTTCCACTTCTAGAGTATGCACTTATGAGGGAAATCTATGCTGTAAAATTTGCCGGAATAATGGAGTAGCTCTGGTTCTGGGCTTTAGATCCTTGCCTGTAGTCCTAGGAAAGCTCGATGCCTTCCCTCGGTAATATTATTGATGTGGGCATAGTAAACCTAGCCAAATTTTGCCCCCTAATAATTTGTTAGTATTCCTCCAAATTATTTCACATTAAATGCTTTTTCTTTGGTTAGCATATTTATATGAGCTTCATATGCTTGCTACACACTCAACCTCAAGAGAAGCATTAACTTGCAAGTGTAACCTCAATGGGTGGCATGTATTTATCCTTGTTTGCAACGTGAACCCTTCTGAGAGTGGAGATGACGAGAAGTGGTGATATGCTCAATGAAGTTCTCAGGCAACTGGCCTTCTCTTCGACACTGCCTTCTCTTCCGTGATGAGCTCTATGAATTCCAGGCCCGTCACCTCTACATCCTGATTTCCTAGGGTAATAGAACAGAACACAACAGAAACAGTTCAATTTAGAGCTTTGTTAAAGCTCTAAGCATTGTATTTTCCTTTTCTTATTATCAATACCAAATTTCTATTTGTTGAGATACTAACGATGAACAGTTACTAGAATTGATGTCGAGGTTTGGCTGGATATTATTTAATTAAAAATAGGTCAATTGGAATTTTGGTTCTAGAGTCTTTGTTAGTTTTGTGAATTTATTGGAGAAATTGTTTTTTTTAATAGGCTTGCTTAAGTAAAACGTTAGGCTAAGTTAAAGTCAAGCGTAATCTCTAAATGAGACTATATACACGTAAGCTTCCCAACAGTCAATGCCCACATGCACCTCTTGTTTTAAATAAGGTTTTTTTTTAAATAAGTAAAAAGCTGAGTTTTATTGCTAGGGGTCCAGATACAAAAAGATACAAAAAATGGGCATAAAACTCAAGGCCTACGGTCGTAAGCAGAGAGGGGTCACCCCGTAAAGGGGATGCCAGACACATACAAAAGTCACCGCGAGCCCCACCCACTAGCTCATTAGTTTTGCTCGCCAACCGAGCAAAAATATATAAGAAACACGTCTTCACATCAATACGGATCAAGCTTTTGCATCTCTTAACAACTAGGCCTTCTTTAAAGGGCCCTGTCCCATAGTGTCCAAGCCTTTCTAAGGTTTGAGAGAGATCTCGAAGCAGGAGGTGCCAGCAGCTCCCTACCCAATGAGGAGGCCAAACTCTCAATAGATTCATCCAAAAAGGTAGGGAGATTGATGAAATCGACCCAACACAAGGACTCCACGGGACGACAGAGACTGTTGAACTGAGAAGACAAGAGACCTACCGACCAACTCGTTTCTAAGCTCTTCAGAAGCCAATTGCAGTAGGAAGAGGCCTTTGCCCAAAATCTGACAGCAAACCCCCAAGATGGGATATCGCATTCGAAGGCCAATAAGTCTTCCAATTCTCAAAGCGATGGAACCCTTCCTGTGAAAAAAAGGTACACACCACCTTTCGCCAAACGGGTAAGCTCTGGTTTGATGTCCCCCTGATCAATCTTGTAGTGAATCGGGTGCTTCTTGCCATTCTGGAACCATGGCTTTCGAACCACTTCTCTGGCTTTCCTTTTCGCTTCAGCATGCAGGTGTTTTGAAGGAGTTTCGTCATCCAACGCTATAAAATCACTCTCGATTTTATGGCTAGCATATCCGCATACGACAGAGAGTCGCACAACAACACAAAGCAACTATAGACGCGCTTGATAGACGTGCAAAATAGCGGGTGCGTCTATAGGCGTTGCTTGAATAGAGAAATTAACGGCGCGTGTAAAAGCACATCTATTTATGCGTGTATTGACGCGTCTATTAGCACGTCTACACTGACAAAATATGGGCCCATCTAACACTGCATCTAACAGCACGTCTATTTGCACGTGTATTAGCGCGTTTATTAGTGCATCTACACTGAGAATTAGACACGTATTTAGATGCAAAATAGAGAATACAGAAAGTGAGATTTTGGTGTATGCTGGTAAATGTACATGAGTGCTTTCCAAACATTGCCCATGATTACCAAAGCACATAATTTTAACAAAAACATCAATGCTTTTTTGCAAACCCACATATACAAAAATTAAGTGAGGTGAGGAGAATGAGACAATATGTAAAATAGTTTTTCCAATATCAATGATGGGCTACGGTTCAATCTCATCCTCAATGAGATCAACCCTTGCCAAACTATCTACTTCAAAATCCAAACAAGTGTTTAGATCTACAAATACATTCAACCCACTACTACTTGTGCTACTCATGTGCTCATCGAAATCAGCATCACCAATGGAAGGCTCGTCCTCACGGGTAATGGACTCAATATCTGTACCTCCTATCTCATGATCATCCTCCTCTCTCGTATCACGGTCATCATCACCTCCATGGCCATGATCATCCTGCATATGCTCCATATTAGTAAATGTACTATACATCACTTTGGAACGTGGCATAATGGGTATGACATGCCACCATCTATTATTATCCACCATTGGTTGATAGACAACCTAATTCAAACACAAATACAATCATGTTATTTTCCTTGCATTGAAGATATCAAATATTTAAAAGTGAGTATTTTTATATGTGTGTATAGTACGTGTTCACATTGTTGCGGTAGTACTAGTGTGTCCTTCTTACTTTCCCAAAACTTTGTGGAGTCAATAGTTACAAAGCCACTTGCATGGCATTTGATTGTTGCGTTAGGGCCTCTTTCCACCACGTCCTTAAACCACTTTACATCCAAAACATACACAAAGAAGCGTCAAAAGTCAAGCTTAATAATATCTTGGATTATGCCACAATAATCATCCATGGCTCCATTGGCTCCCTCAAAGCTAGCAATGATGCCGCAATCTTGTGTGTTTCTCTTATCATGAATTCGTTGTGTTCGAAAATGCTTGCCCTCACACCATATAGCATTGAACATAGTGCACTACACCAAGACAAAATCAATTAAATACGCAATCTAAATTATTGAAAGCTCCTAACTTATGCATAACATTCTATATACCGACCTTACTCATGCATCCCCTAGCATACTCCCATTCTTCCATTGTGATATGCATCCCCTCGTCTTTCTCTGCTTTCTCCATTTTGTCAAGTAGCCAATCCACATGAATATCCTTTTGAAGTGCTCTCAGATACTGAGGGTATGGCACACGAGATCCATGGTATGTACGAAAGAGGGCCCTTTCTTCTTGTCTTCTTGCCTTTGCATCCTTGTATCTTGTCACCCATCTTTTCATCACATCACTATTAAGCATGCAATAGAGGTTGATATTATTAAGCAACTCCGTGTCTATTACTTTGTTGTGTCCTTTCCCTTGAGGCACAATAGAGGTCATCCTTAGGTCTTCATCATCTCTCCATAGTCATGGGAGAGCTCTATCCACAACAACAAGAAACTCAGAAATATATACAAGTGACTGTTGTACCAACCAACCCTCGGCCATGCTACCATCAGGTCTTGCATTTTGTCTCACGAAACCCTTCAAGGTCTTCATGAAGTGCTTAAGGAAGAACAACCATCGTGCATGTATAGTACCGCATATAGCAATCTCATCCACCAAATGCACTATGAGATGTAGTTGACTTGTGAGAATAGAACGTGGAAATGTCTCCTCCACTAAACAAACCACCTCCACTGACATAACTCGAGCATTCTCAAGCATGGTGGGATCTATTTCCTTTGAGCTCACATACCTAGAAATGAAAAAGTACACCATATTAGCAATATGAACACCTTGCTTGGAGCATTGATACGCATCACATTTTGTATCATGTAAAGTACCTCACAAGCTCGCCCATCTTGTAAATACAATCCTTCACGTCCTTCGATGCACTACGAGAAATGCTAGTAGGTAGTATGAACTGAATATGTCATGAGGAATGGTTGATTAGTTGCTTCTAATTCACTCACAAATCTGAAAGGAAAAAGATATTATGCACATAAAATACTTACTTGGAGCATCTTGTGCCAATCATGAGATTTCAAGCCATATAATTTTGCTCTACACCTCTTTTCTTGCTCTTTGTAAAGGCCCCCTTCAAACACCTCATGCATCCAGTGGGAGTACGAATTGTAGTAATAGCGCGCTTCACTGCCACCATCTCTAGCTTTGATAACCTCCACAGTGCACGAGGTAAAAAAACACGCCCATTTGGTCCCTCTTGTGGCCAAGCTTCACGCATCCTCCCTGTGGTACATAGATCCTCCCTTATGCCTGCGAAATCTTGTGTCCCATTCAAATGTTCCCAAATGGTAGATGCCACATTCTTGCAGATATGCATGGGATCGAGCAGGTGATTGATCTTGAGGTGGGACCAATATGGTAAACAATAAAAGATGGAGTATCTAAACAAAAGCTGGTGTTAGCAACCAATCTTTATTTCCAGCCAATATAGCACACAATAGTTACAAACCCTTACCTGCTCATGCCAAGTGGTGGAGGAGTCGTGGAACCATCCCAAATTCTCATCCAATCTCCTGCAGTGAGTGATTGTGGGAGGACTTCATTCCAAGGGGCAACATATCTAGGATGATTAGGTGGGAGAAATCGATGGTGATTCTCATATATGACCTTATTCAATGCGTCTACCTGTGAGGCAACAAGCAAAGGACCACAAACAGGACATGCATGGTAACCCGATGTAGTCAGACCTGAACAATAGGCGCAATTAAGAGTTGAAGGTGCCACATCCTTTGCCTACTCATAATTAAAAGTGCAATGCTTACCTGAACACTCGCCATAGCCGAGGATTACCAAAAAGCGAGCGACAAAAAGCGAGCAAGTCAAAAAAAGCGAGCGATAAAAAACAATAAAAGATTTATAAATCCCCCATTTTAGTAGCAAAAAATAATAACTTATTCAAAAGTGCATATGTTCCCTCAATGCCAGAAGGTTAAACATGCATATAACTTTAAAGCCATTAACACTAATTTCACATCATCCATGAGACAGTTTGTATGTTTAACTTCCAAGTCATTGTTTGTATCAAAGACAAACCCTACTGCAATCAAGTTCTCTCTTTCCACTAGAGTAATTGAGATCATCTTTCCAAGGACTCCTTGCATGGATTAGTCTAGATTCCATGCATATGTAAATGCTTAGGTTTTTTAACTCTGTTCACTCTTGGAACAAAACCCATGTTTCTTTGTTACTGCAAAAATATCCTTCCCTATTGATTTATTCTTACCTCCCACTAATCTTACCAATGCAGCAAATTGGCCACAAATTCATTTTTTGGTGCATTAAATTTTACTAGATGGTGCACAAAGACATGATAATCGTCTAAAGTACGCCTTGCCATTTGATTTGATATGTAACATGACCCCGTTTGGACTTGTAAATCAAAAGATACAAGGATGTGAAAATGTCCTCTTTTGGGCCAAAACAGGGAGCGCGTTAACGCGCTCCCTGTTTTGGCCCAAAAGAGGACATTTTTACATCCCTATATTTTGGCAAGATGTCAACATTTGATTGTTTTGGCCCAAAAGATGAGTTTTTAACATCCCTGCATCTTTTGATTATCAAATATAAATGGCATAATGTTACATATCAAATCAAATGACAAGGCATGATTTAGATGAATATCATGCCTTTTTGCACCATTTAAAAAACTTGTGTGCATCAGAATATAAATTTTGTGACACATAACCACCTTTTTGAATACTTTGTACTTGAAGCAATTATTTTATAAAAAACTTAGATTCTTTCTTTGCTTGCTTGATTTTCCAACCACTTCAACTAATTGTCGCTCGCTTTTTCTCGCTCGCTCTATTGACTGCCTCTAGCCGAGCCGAGGATTACCAAAAAGCGAGCGACAAAAAGCGAGCAAGTCAAAAAAAGCGAGCGATAAAAAACAATAAAAGATTTATAAATCCCCCATTTTAGTAGCTTGGGAAGTCATGCATCATCCATATCAAGACTGCTTTGCAGTTGAAGTCTCGTGACGAGGGAGGCCTGCTCACATCATGCACCTCGATACCTCTCCATACCCAATCCAAGTCACAAGCTCCTAGGTTCTTCCTTGAAGCTTGGCCATGTGTCTTCAATATGCTTCCACGCAGGAGTGTTTGCGGGAGTTCTACACTTGCCATCGGTTGATCGATGGGAGGAATGCCATGACATGAGCTTTGCAATGGATTTGCACTTGAACATATGTTGGATGTGAGGGATTATGGGAAAATGTCGTGAAACCTTACGAGGCACATCCAAAGTTTTGAGATCTACTCTATATCTTGCCTCTCCACAAGTAGGGCACTCTCTTGCATCCTTATGTAGTCCACGAAACAAAACGCAATCGTTGATGCATGCATGGATGCGCTTGTAATCTAATCCTCCAAGAGAGGTCACATGTTGCATTGCCATATCTCTTGAGGTCGGTAATTTATTCTCCCTTGGAAGCATTTTACATAATAGCCTGCACGTGAAGACCATAAATGAGGAAAAGCATTGGAGTAATCGACCCACTAGCATAATTCACCATGTTTGCAAAATAGACTTTAAAGCTTACTTGAGTAATGCATTCAAACTTGCATTGCTCCATCCATAGATGGTTTGCAAGTTTACTAACTCAAGGGAGGCCCGTAGAATAGAGAATGTGCACCCCTCAAATAGTGGAGTCGATGCTGCTGTAAAAAGATCATCCTGCTCCATGCTATCATCCCTGCCTTCGGATTGATGGACATATAAATCCTGCACCATATCATCAAACACCTCCTCCTCCATGGCTGCATGAGGTAATGGCAGAGGGCTACTATCACCATCACTCCATGCGTCCATAACGGTCCTTCCTAAAGATCCCACCTCATATCGCCGACGCTTCGCCTCCTCACGATGAGCATAAGGCAACATATGCGGGTGTGGTAGTGCATCCTGTATCAAGTTAAAATGGGATCATAACTCAAACATATGAACACCCATAGGTATCTCAATCAACCTTAACTCTTTAACACTTACCATGTTTATGGTCGCATCCCATTCTCCATACTTTGAGATGTGATTGAGTGTAATCCTGCATGCACGATACATGTTTCCTCGACATTGATCACACATACATTTGATTTTTTGCTCCAACCACATTTCGCGATGGTGGATACGGAGGGATTCATCCCCACTGGAGCTACTTGTTGAAGATGAATACCGCATCTAAAATGGCGTCTGTTCTATGGTACGCGTCTATAGGCGCATCTAAACCGTGTTGTAGATGCGCAATTTTAGATGCGCATATAGACGCTCTTATAGACGCGATTTTCAAACCTACTTTTAGTGCGCTTCCTTTTCAAACCTACTTTTAGAATAGTCCATATGAGAGCGCGTCTACTCTGTTTTTGGAAACAAATAGTTGCATGTATAGACGCGCTATTATACATGAATATAGACGCGCTTTGTTATTTTTCGCTAGCCTGGCCTTCCTTCCCTTCCCTTCCCTTCCCTTTGCTTTCCTTTCTCTTTCCTCTTCCCTTTTCCTTTCCACTCTATATTTTCCTCTCTTTTTGATTGAAAAAAGAGATTGCACTCTATATTTTCCTCTCTTTTTCCTTCTCTCTTTTATCGTCTCTTTCCTTCTCTTTTCGTCTCTCTTTTTCTCTCTTATTTCCTCATTTTTTCTCTCTTTTTTTATCCTCTCTTTTCCTCTATTTTCCTCTCTTTCCTTCTCTCTTTTATCCTCTCTTTCCTAAGTCTCTTTTCATGGTAATTTTTCTCTCTTATCTCCTCTCTTTTTCTCTATTTTTTTCTCCTCTCTTTTCCTCTCCTTTCTCCTCTCTTTTATCCCCAGTTTTTCTCTCTTTTTCTCCTCTCTTTTCCTCTCCTTTCTCCTCTCTTTTATCCCCACTTTTTCTCTCTTTTTCTCCTCTCTTTTTCTCTCCTTTCTCCTCTCTTTTATCCCCACTTTTCCTCTCTTTTCTACTCTCTTTCCTTCTCTCTTTTTCTCTTCTTTTTCTATTCTCAGCTCATTAGTAATCTTCTTTTTTTTTTTTTCGAATTCATGATGTGGTCAGGAAGCTCTTTAGGCTCACCTGATCTTCGGGAGACCATCTTTTGGGAGTTATATAACCTTTTGGGGCACCCTCCCAGTCGTGGGGAGTTATACGGATGGCTACACGACGGGTACTCTAAACACCCCCCAGGAGTCGGCACTACAGACTCCAAACCACCCCAACCCCACACCAGCTGAGATTACCCCAGCGGAGTCAACCTAGCCCAGCCGGCTACATAGCCGAGCCCCTTCCCCCATGCCGTCCTATGCCCCTTCCCCCATACCATGAGGAGGCCCTTCTGCCTCGTAGACCCGTCGATGTACTCCTGTGTAGTCGAGACTCGGTTCTCCAGCTACGAGTGGTCCACGTAGTCCGGTGCAGTCGAGAGTCACTTCTCCAGCTACGAGTGGCCAGCGTACTAGCTCGACACAACACAGTAGCAACCGTAGTAGCACGGAGAGCAGTGGGGGATGCATGGCACAGTGTTTTGGGAGGGGTGGTGGTGGGGACGAGGATGATTCAGATGATTTAGACGTGCCTCCGGGTGATGGTACGATCTACTATGACATCACTTAGACAGGAGGCATCTTGATGGATGCACGAGGGAAGGACATCATGGCCTTCATGCGCTCTGTAATTGCTAACAATTATAGAGATTGCTTTATTCACTACAAAGACCATCCAAAGAGGTTGGCTGATGAGACCCTCGCTGTTGTTCGCCCTAGGTATCCTAACCCCCCCAATGTTCAGTTCACAGATAAATGGGCCAAGTCAAATATTGTTACAATACTTGGCAATAAAAGATCTTCGCTTAAGACGCAGGCACTAGCAGAGCTTGCCAAGCTCGAGGGAGGTCAACCACCAAGGGGCCTGCCCCATACCGCTCACAAGCATGAGTGGAAGAAAGCAATGAAGTCAGCGAGGGAGGACCCCAGTCTGCAGCACGTGGAGGCACGAAGGATCCAAATGGAGCAATATGGAAGCATGCATTTTGGAGCAGGGAGTGTTGAATCATGGGAGGCCCAATTTGTAAGTATCGATCTCAAATTATATTGTTTATGTAGTTTATTAGGAGGTTGTTTCTTCGTACTAACCCCGCCGCCAATTGTGCATCTTGCAGCTTGATATCATGGGCAGGTACCCTAATAAATGCGTTTATAAATGTGTTTAATAATGCGTCTGTCTGTTTTTTAAATTCTCTAGCAGAGCGTCTATTTACACATCTATATATGCATCTATAGGCGAGTATGTCTGATCTTGTAGCCCTAATCCTCACCATACTTGCAGAGGTCAGAATAGCAGGATTGGGACTCCTACACAGGGCGATGTAGCTTGGAGGGAGAGAGCAGCTCCAAATAGAGGCAAAGGAGAGGGAGAGGGGGAGGGAGAGAGTGAGAGACAGAGAGAGAAAGAGGGGGCGAGTAGGAAAGAGAAGCTGCTGCAAACACACACACACACACATAGAGAGAGAGAGAGTGAGAGAGGAGCTTCTGAACAGTGGACTAGAGAAAGAGGGCAAACCACCTAGACAAAGGGGGCGAGAATGAAAACTCGCCCAAGAGCACCCACCTTCTCTTGAATGCCATTTGGGGCTGATTCTGGAAAGGTGCACATGGAAGGAGGGTTAGGCATGGGTGAAGGGGAGGGGGTGAGTATGGATTGGGTGGTCCCTACTGTAAGGCAAACAACCAATAGGGGTTCTTTGCAGGCCTACCCACCCTCCACCTCAACACACCATTGTCCCACACCTTAGAGCACTCTCATTGGTACACCTCAAATCCCTAATCCCTTGAAATTAGGAAACACTAATTGGAGGCCCTTTTGAGACCCCATTTCTCCCCTAATGAGGGGGTTTTAAAAATACTTGTTTAATATTATAATTATGTATATACATGTAAAGAGAAGACTTATAAATTAAAAAGCATTTATTCGTACAAAAGAGGGGTAAACAATTATGCAAAATGAGAAAATCAAACATATTACATTAAATGTGTGCTTTCTTGCATGTGTTTCTATGGTTTTTTTCAAAGTGACCACCCTTAGTCTTTGAAAAAACTTTTAAGCTTAGATGACTTACTAGCCATTGAGGAGTAGATGAAAATGAGCTATCATCATGGTGCAGCGCTACGTAGATGCCTGAGGATAATGCAACGATGTGACCTCTTGTGTCTTCTTCATTAGGAAAAAAGTAGGAACCCTTAAAGAAATTCACTATTTTCTCATTTTTCTTTACTCCAAATATTGTAAAAATGAACTGGCATTAAATGCTGCTATCATATTCTCTCCTTAAAGCTGGTTTCGTCTCAGATCTTGACTCATGCTCGTAGTAGATTTTTTTCTCAGAATCTCATAATTAATGTTTAAGAATTTTTTCCCCAAAATTTTAAACCTTTGCATGAAAGATGAACATGGACTTATCACTGTAAATATGGACCTATCAATATTGACTACGTAGGCTGCAAGATTCTATGGTCATAAACTCATAACTAACCTTTAAGAATCTTTGTTTTTGAAATTTTTAAACATCCCCGAGAAAGATTAACATGGATTTATTGTGGTAAGTCCATTGCTAACACTTTGTTTTATTGAAATTCATGGCAACATGTGACCACGTCAATGAACGACAATCCAACAAGAAGAGAGAACTTTACCACCTCCATATTGATTTAAAAGAAGAGTATGCACCTGTGCAAAAATAACGGAAGGGTTCACAAGTAGGTGCAATGCAAAGAGAGAACATGAGCCTTACAGCATATCAATTTATGGTGTGATGGAAGCATTTACCCAAAATGTCCAATCAGAAAATTTACTCCTCCATTTTTCAATCCGACAACATTACTAAAGTTTGCAGGTGATGGCAATAAGGGACTACTTGGATATGTCAAAGCTCAATCTGCAGCCATGGAAATGTACAAAGGCTTGTACCAACAAGAGATGGGAATGAAATTGCAACAAATAGCGGAAATCCCTAAATTGAAAAAGAGCAGCTATAGAAAACAACTGAAGAACTGGCAAAGGGGTGACAAAGAAGATGTTTTTGAAAGCCAAAAGAAAAGCCACACCCTTAGGAGATAGACTTAGAAATAGAAAATTTCATAATCTTGCAAATTTGAAAGTTGGCAGTGGAGGTTGCAAGCGCAGAGTTTAGGAAGCAAGGTAAGTCTTATTTTTCCTTTGTGATTTTCAATGCAACACACAGACAATGATTACTCGATGATAATAACAATTGAGCTTAGAAAAACTCTCTTTTTAATACTTGTTGTAGGAAAATTCTTTAGCCTCAGAAAGAAAATGTTGCAACCTAACACATTACATGGTAATAAATTTTCACTCTTTTTACTGGCATTTCCTTATGTTATCTCTTACCAACATAGTGTGACTTCTTGTTTATTGTAAATGCAACATATTATCTACAACCATCTTGCATATTTTATAAAAAAATATGGATGCCTTGCAATTTGCTCCACTCAGGGAATGGAGAAGTCTCATTACACAACAAGAAATGAATTTTTCCTGACATACACAACATTTTGGAGAAGCACAGAAGGAAAACAACCTCAAAGATTTTTTCCGGTGGTTCTATCAATTTATGCTACAAAGGTTGCAATGTAATAAGAAATGGGCGACATCAAAAGTCAAACTAGCATTCAAGATGGCCCAAAAAGAAAGAAGAAGGAAGCTCAACAGCTACACAGAGACATGTGAAATGGAGACTTTCAAATACTTTTGTGAACCACATGTTGGAGAGATAGAGATTAGGAACTTTGTAACAAAATGTACAGTGTACACCTCAGCAGAGAAAAGCACTGACTATATTATGTAAATTTTGTAAATTCTACAACATTTATAGCACTATGGTATAAGCCAAGGAAGCAAAGTATGGATAACAAAATGTTGTATTCTCATTCAATTTGTATAAGAAAGGAAAGGGTCCCAAACCATGAACTAGTCTTAGAGGTCTTAAACAGAGACAATCATAGTGTCTTGGCATTCAAGGGCAAAGAAATCAAAGAAGCACATGGCATATGAGGTAGAAGGAAAAATAAGAATCCCGAATTCAAGTATTTTACATATACACAAGTTTTTAAGGATGCTCGCCAGGCAGGAAGTAGGAGACATTACAAAATGTGAAGAATGTCCATCACAAAAGTTTGACTGCTACTCAGAGAGTACTGAGATGAAGGAACTCATGCCAAGTTTTGCACAGATTGCAAGACACTCGCGCCAACCTCTGCACTATTTCAAATGGTTTGAGAGCATTATTTTTTATTCAGTCCTTCACAATAAGCTGGGCATGACTTTTGGAATGCGAAACGCCAAGCCACTAGCAGTTGGAGAAAATTTTACAGGGCTCAAGGTCTGAACTGAGCAGCTCCCATCGCCCTTACCAACCGTTCCTAAACATGGATACATGTAAGGTGCAATAAGCATTTTACCCGCCATAGTGTTACGATTTGAAATATTAGAACGGGCATTTTTTCCTTACACTAAGTATTGGTATACCAGCCATCCGCCTCTGCCTTCCTCTTTGTATACTTCCGTTGAATCAAGTGCCTTAGCGGACTGATGATATGCCTCAACAAGGCTAGTCGTTGTTACCTTGCCAGCATATTCTGCCCCTTCCAAACAATTTGTGCTCAATATGGTGTTGTAGGGATGTTTAGCGAGTCATCCCAATGCACTTGGAAAGAGCCGACCACTACAGCCAAGCGTAATCGGTGTTAACCCCATGATAATCATTCCTATACACCTCATTGGTTTCAAACCACTCACCTTTCTTTTTCCCAATGTCATCATCTCCAGCCTATCACCATCGTCTCTTTTTCCTCCCTATACACTTCTTCATCTAGTTGAGTTATTCCTGATCTTTTCGCATTTTCTTCAAACTAATCAGCATCATTTACCCTTGTCCAAAATCTAGGCTACGGGGGACAAGGTCCATATGAAATACTCATGTATTTCCTACAAAACTCTTAAATATGCAAGGGAAAATATGAAAATTTAAGGTACCCCCATTCACAAATTACAAGCTATTTACTTTAATAAATACGAGTAGCATGACCTGTCTACAATGGGCTAGAGACCCACTCCACTGGGTCTCCATTTAGGATCTTAAAATGTCTTTCTACCCACGGCATCGCTTCGCTTGGCTCACTCAATCTTGGTTACGGGATACTACAGGTGATGTATTGATAGTAAACCTCCAATTTTAAATAGATGGGCTTTCCATATTTGTATGTCATACGTGTTTCAATTAGTGTGGGCATTTTTTACAACATGAATTTTTTATTTACCACTTAGGCCAAGAGGAAAAGGTGAAGACCCATTCTCTCTCTCTCTCTCTCTCTTTCACACACACACACACACACACACATACACACACACACGTGTATGTTTTTTATGCTCGAGTGCAAGGGTTGAAATTCTACCAACATCACCAACTTTATTAATTATGTCATGGTCATAGCTAGTGACTTTAAGTCATTTATCAAGTGTGTCATGGACGGACTTAAGCCCATCTAACACTATATTAAGGAATTTGGGAATTTCCATATAGTTTGGGAATTCCCAATATGGGTAAGATTTTGCCACATGGTCAAATCTTAACCCCTTATTCAAAATTGGGACTTGGGATAGGTTCCAACAATGCTGACAGATAAGACTACCCACCTCAGTCAAAAGATGAAATTACACCCTTAAGAGGTGAACATGTTAGGTTGTGTGACTCCAATCGGTCACTCTCTTGAAGGCCAAAGATAATGGCACTTTCAATGCATCAATTTATTAAAATGTAGAGGACGATCAACAAAGACATAGAATGTCCAAATGTACACTACAAACTCATCGAAAATTTGAAAGATTCCAACCTCGTCAAAAGGAAGCAACAATGTAATTGCAACCATCAACACTATTATGCTCATGATAGATTGAAGGAATATCCCAATTGGCATATTTTTGGATGTGTTCTTCACTTTTGTCAAGCTTTTCCTGTTTTCCCAAAGGTCTAGGTAAGTGACACTAAGCTTTTCCTATTTGTCTGGGTAAGTGACACAGTTTGGTTAACCCTTGCATCTGCTTGAATATAGCAAGGCCCGCCTTGTATTTTCCACTTCTAGAGTATGCACTTATGAGGGAAGTCTATAGGCGTTGCTTGAATAGAGAAATTAACGGCACGTCTAACAGCGTATCTATTTACGCGTGTATTGACGCGTCTATTAGCACGTTTACACTAAGAAAATACGGGCCCGCCTAACACTGCGTCTAATAGCGCGTCTATTTGCATGTGTATTACCGCGTTTATTAGTGCGTCTACACTGAGAAATAGACACGTATTTAGATGCAAAACAGAGAATACAGAAAGTGAGATTTTGGTGTATGCTAGTAAATGTACATGAGTGCTTTCCAAACATTGCCCATGATTACCAAAGCACATAATTTTAACAAAAACATCAATGCTTTTTTGCAAACCCACATATACAAAAATTAAGTGAGGTGAGGAGAATGAGACAATATGTAAAATAGTTTTGCCAATATCAATGATGGGCTATGGTTCAATCTCATCCTCAATGAGATCAACCCTTGCCAAACTATCTACTTCAAAATCCAAACAAGTGTTTAGATCTACAAATACATTCAACCCACTACTACTTGTGCTACTCATGTGCTCATCGAAATCAGCATCACCAATGGTAGGCTCGTCCTCACGGGTAATGGCCTCAATATCTGTACCTTCTATCTCATGATCATCCTCCTCTCTCGTATCACGGTCATCATCACCTCCATGGCCATGATCATCCTGCATACGCTCCATATTAGTAAATGTACTATACATCACTTTGGAACGTGGCATAATAGGTATGACATGCCACCATCTTTTATTATCCACCATTGGTTGATAGACAACCTAATTCAAACACAAATACAATCATGTTATTTTCCTTGCATCGAAGGTATCAAATATTTAAAAGTGAGTATTTTTATATGTGTGTATAGTACCTGTTTACATTGTTGCGGTAGTACTAGTGTGTTCTTCTTACTTTCCCTAAACTTTGTGGAGTCAATAGTTACAAAGCCACTTGCATGGTGTTTGATTGCGGCATTAGGGCCTCTTTCCACCACGTCCTTAAACCACTTTACATCCAAAACATACACAAAGAAGCGTCGAAAGTCAAGCTTAATAATATCTTGGATTATGCTCCATTGGCTCCCTCAAAGCTAGCAATGACGCCGCAATCTTGTGTGTTTCTCTTATCATCAATCTGTTGTGTTTGAAAATGCTTGCCCTCACACCATATAGCATTGAACATAGTGCACTACACCAAGACAAAATCAATTAAATAAGCAATCTAAATTATTGAAAGCTCCTAACTTATACATAACATTCTATATACCGACCTTGCTCATGCATCCCCTAGCATACTCCCATTCTTCCATTATGATATGCATCCCCTCGTCTTTCTCTGCTTTCTCCATTTTGTCAAGTAGCCAATCCACATGAATATCCTTTTGAAGTGCTCTCAGATACTGAGGGTATGGCACACGAGATCCGTGGTGTGTACGAAAGAGGGCCCTTTCTTCTTGTCTTCTTGCCTTTGCATCCTCGTATCTTGTCACCCATCTTTTCATCACATCACTATTAAGCATGCAATAGAGGTTGATATTATTAAGCAACTCCGTGTCTATTACTTTGTTGCGTCCTTTCCCTTGAGGCACAATAGAGGTCATCCTTAGGTCTTCATCATCTCTCCATAGTCGCGGGAGAGAGCTATCCACGGCAACAAGAAACTCAAAAATATATACAAGTGACTCTTGTACCAACCAACCCTCGGCCATGCTACCTTCGAGTCTTGCATTTTGTCTCACGAAACCCTTCAAGGTCTTCATGAAGCGCTTGAGGAAGAATAACCATCGTGCATGTATAGTACTGCATATAGCAATCTCATCCACCAAATGCAATATGAGATGTAGTTGGCTTGTGAGAATAGAACGTGGAAATGTCTCCTCCACTAAACAAACCACCTCCACTGACATAACTCGAGGATTCTCAAGCATGGTGGGATCTATTTCCTTTGAGCTCACATACCTAGAAATGAAAAAGTACACCATATTAGCAATATGAACACCTTGCATGGAGCATTGATACGCATCACAATTTGTATCATGTAAAGTACCTCACAAGCTCGCCCATCTTGTAAATACAATCCTTCACGTCCTTTGATGCACTACGAGAAATGCTAGTAGGTAGTATGAACTGAATACACGAGGAATGGTTGATTAGTTGCTTCTAATTCACTCACAAATTTGAAAGGAAAAAGATATTATGCACATAAAATACTTACTTGGAGCATCTTGTGCCAATCATGAGATTTCAAGCCATATAATTGCTCTACACCTCTTTTCTTGCTCTTTGTAAAGGCCCCCTTCAAACACCTCATGCATTCAGTGGGAGTACGAATTGTAGTAATAGCGCGCTTCACTGCCACCATCTCTAGCTTTGATAACCTCCACGGTGCACGAGGTAAAAAAACACGCTCATTTGGTCCCTCTTGTGGCCAAGCTTCGCGCATCCTCCCTGTGGTACGTAGATCCTCCCTTATGCCTGCGGAATCTCGTGTCCCATTCAAATGTTCCCAAATGGTTCTTGCAGATATGCATGGGATCAAGCAGGTGATTGATCTTGAGGTGGGACCAATATGGTAAACGATAAAAGATGGAGTATCTGGTGTTAGCAGGCAATCTTTATTTCCAGCCAATATAGCACACAATAGTTACAAACCCTTACCGGCTCATGCCAAGTGGTGGAGGAGTTGTGGAACCGTCCCAAATTCTCATCCAATCTCCCGCAGTGAGTGATTGTGGGAGGACTTCATTCCAAGGGGCAACATATCTAGGATGATCAAGTAAGAGAAATCGATGGTGATTCTCATAGCTGACCTTATTCAATGTGTCTACCTATGAGGCAACAAGCAAAGGACCACAAACAGGACATGCATGGTAACCCGATGTAGTCAGACCTGAACAATAGGCGCAATTCAGAGTTGAAGGTGCCACATCCTTTGCCTACTCATAATTAAAAGTGCAATGCTTACCTGAACACTCGCCATAGCCTGGGAAGTCATGCATCGTCCACATCAAGACTGCTTTGCAGTTGAAGTCTCGTGACGAGGGAGGCCTGCTCACATCATGCACTTGATACCTCTCCATACCCAATGCAAGTCGCAAGCTCCTAGGTTCTGCCTTGAAGCTTGGCCATGTGTCTTCAATAAGCTTTCACGCAGGAGTGTCTGCAGGAGTTCTACACTTGCCATCGGTTGATCGATGGGAGGAATGCCATGACATGAGCTTTGCAATGGATTTGCACTTGAACATATGTTGGATGTGAGGGATTATGGGAAAATGTCGCAGAACCTTACAAGGCACATCCAAAGTTTTGAGATCTACTCTATATCTTGCCTCTCCACAAGTAGGGCACTCTCTTGCATCCTTATGTAGTCCACGAAACAAAACGCAATCGTTGATGCATGCATGGATGCACTTGTAATCTAATCCTCCAAGAGAAGTCACATGTTGCATTGCCATATCTCTTGAGGTCGGTAATTTATTCTCCCTTGGAAGCATTTTACCAATAGCCTGCACGTGAAGACCATAAATGAGGAAAAGCATTCGAGTAATTGACCCACTAGCATAATTCACCATGTTTGCAAAATAGACTTTAAAGCTTACTTGAGTAATGCATTCAAACTTGCATTGCTCCATCCATAGATGCAGGTTTGCAAGTTTAGTAACTCAAGGGAGGCTCGTAGAATAGAGAATGTGCACCCCTCAAACAGTGGAGTCAATGCTATGGTAAAAAGATCATCCTGCTCCATGATATCATCCCTGCCTTCGGATTGATGGACATATAAATCCCGCACCATATCATCAAACACCTCCTCCTCCATGGCTTCATGAGGTAATGGCCGAGGGCTACTATCACCATCACTCCATGCATCCGTAACGGTCCTTCCTAAAGATCCCACCTCATATCGCCGACGCTTCGCCTCCTCACGATGAGCATAGGGCAACATATGCGAGTGTGGCAGTGCATCCTGTATCAAATTAAAACGAGATCATAACTCAAACATATGAACACCCATAGGTATCTCAATCAACCTTAACTCTTTAACACTTACCATGTTTATGGTCGCATCCCATTCTCCATACTTTGAGATGTGATTGAGTATAATCCTGCGTGCACGATACATGTTTCCTCGACATCGATCACACATACATTTGATTTTTTGTTCCAACCACATTTCGCGATGGTGGATACAGAGGGATTCATCCCCACTGGAGCTACTTGTTGAAGATGAAGACATCCTACAAATAAACAACCCAAAAAATTTGCTCTTGTATCAAATATTTAATCTTAAAACTCTGTGGCACGTCTAATACCGTGTCTAAAACGGCGTCTGTTCTATGGTACGTCTCTATAGGCGCATCTAAACCGTGTTGTAGATGCGCAATTAGATGCGCATTGTCATGTGCTTGCTTTGCTATTAATAGACATAGTTCCGAGCATCCATACTTATCTCCAAGCACCCACACTTATCTCCAAGCTTACACAATCATCTCCAAGCACACAAGAGAAGAGGGTGAACAAGGAAGAAAAGAAAGAGAAGCAACTTTGAAGAAGGACAAGAAGCTTCCATACCTCTATCCAAGGTAAGTGTCTTTACGGTTGATCTTCTTTGAAAGTTGCTCTCTTTGGATTTGTCCTTTGTCGTATCCAAGAAACGAATGTTTTTGGTACTAGCGTTGTGCTTTTATGTCAGGCGCATGTCCTTTTCAAGTTTTTAGAATAGTCCGTCTGTCGGAGCGCATCTATAGATGCATCTGAGAGTGCGTCTAAGAGCGCGTCTACTCTATTTTTGGAAACAAATAGCCGCATCTATAGACACACTATTATACGCGAAGATAGACACGCTTTGTTATTTTTCGCTAGCGTGGCCTCCCTTTCCTTCCCTTCCCTCTCCTTTCCTTTCTCTTTCCTCTTCCCTTTCCCTTTCCACTCTATATTTTCCTCTCTTTTTGATTGAAAAAAGAGATTGCACTCTATATTTTCCTCTCTTTTTCCTTCTCTATTTTATCCTCTCTTTCGTTCTCTTTTCATCTCTCTTTTTCTCTCTTATCTCCTCTTTTTTTCTCTCTTTTTGTATCCTCTCTTTTCCTCTATTTTCCTCTCTTTCCTTCTCTCTTTTATCCTCTCTTTCCTAAGTCTCTTTTCGTGGTAATTTTTCTCTCTTATCTCCTCTCTTTTTCTCTCTTTTTTTTTCCTCTCTTTTCCTCTCCTTTCTCCTCTCTTTTATCCCCACTTTTTCTCTCTTTTTCTCCTCTCTTTTCCTCTCCTTTCTCCTCTCTTTTATCCCCACTTTTTCTCTCTTTTTCTCCTCTCTTTTTCTCTCCTTTCTCCTCTCTTTTATCCCCACTTTTCCTCTCTTTTCTACTCTCTTTCCTTCTCTATTTTTCTCTTCTTTATCTATTCTCAGCTCATCAGTAATCTTCTTTTTTTCTTTTTTCCAGTTCATCATGTGGCCAGGAAGCTCTTTAGGCTCACCTGATCTTTGGGAGACCATCTTTTGGGAGTTATATAACCTTTTGGGGCACCCTCCCAGTCCTGGGGAGTTATACGGCTACACGACAGGTACTCTAAACACCCCCCAGGAGTCGGCACTACAGACTCCAAACCACCCCAACCCCACACCAGCTGAGATTACCCCAGCGGAGTCAACACAGCCCAGCCGGCTACATAGCTGAGCCCCTTCCCCCATGCCGTCCTATGCCCCTTCCCCCATGCCATGAGGAGGCCCTTCTGCCTCACAGAGCCGTCGACGTACTCCCGTGTAGTCGAGACTCGGTTCTCCAGCTACGAGTGGCCGGCACAACAACACAAAGCAACTATAGACGCACTTGGTAGACGCACAAAATAGCGGGCGCGTCTATAGTCGTTGCTCTAGTAGAGAAATTACGGGCGCGTCTAAATGCGGTGCCAAGTGCTCGTCTATTTGCGCGTAAATCACCGCGTCTATTTGCGCGTTTGACCTGAAAAAATACGGGCCCGTCTAACATCCCGTTTACTAGCGCGTCTATTTGCGCGTGTATTTGCGCGTTTATTTGCGCGTTTACACTGAGACTCAGACGCGCATTTAGACGCGTAAATAGACGCGCTCCAGAGAATACAGAAAGTGAGATTTTGGTGTACATCATTGCTTTCCAAACATTGCCCATGATTACCAAAGCACATAATTTTTTGCAAGCCCACATATACAAGAATTAAGTGAAATGAGGAGAATGAGACAATATGTAAAATAGTTTTTCCAATATCAATTGTGGGGCTACGGTTCAATCTCATCCTCAATGAGATCAACCCTTGCCAAACTATCTACTTCAAAATCCAAACAAGTGTTTAGATCTACAAATACATTCAACCCACTACTACTTGTGCCACTCATGTGCTCATCGAAATCAGCATCTCCAATGGTAGGCTTGTCCTCACGGGTAATGCCGGCCTCAATATCTATATCTCCTATCTCATGATCATCCTCCTCTCTTGTATCACAGTCATCATCACGTCCATGGCCATGATCATCCTCCATACGCTCCATATTAGTAAATGTACTATACATCCTTTTGGAACGTGGCATAATAGGTATGACATGCCACCATCTATTATTATCCACCATTGGTTGATAGACAACCTAATTCAAACACAAATACAATCATGTTACTTTTCTTGCATCAAATATTTAAAAGCGAGTATTTTTATGTGTGTGCACAGTACCTGTTCACATTGTTGCGGTAGTACTAGTGTGTCCTTCCTACTTTGCCAAAACTTTGTGGAGTCAATAGTTACAAAGCCACTTGCATGACGTTTGATTGTTGCATTAGGGCCTCTTTCCACCACGTCCTTAAACCACTTTACATCCAAAACATACACAAAGAAGCGTCGAAAGTCAAGCATAATGATATCTTGGATTATGCCACAATAATCATCCATGGCTCCATTGGCTCCCTCAAAGCTAGCAATGACGCTGCAATCTTGTGTGTTTCTCTTATCATCAATCCGTTGTGTTCGAAAATGCTTGCCCTCACACCATATAGCATTGAACATAGTGCACTACACCAAGAAAAAATCAATTAAATAAGCAATCTAAATTATAAAAAGCTCCTAACTTATGCATAACATTCTATATACCGACCTTGCTCATGCATCCCCTAGCATACTCCCATTCTTCCATTGTGATATGCATCCCCTCGTCTTTCTCTGCTTTCTCCATTTCATCAAGTAGTCAATCCACATGAATATCCTTTGGAAGTGCTCTTAGATGCTGAGGGTATGGCACACGAGATCCGTGGTGTGTACGAAAGAGGGCCCTTTCTTCTTGTCTTCTTGCCTTTGCATCCTCGTATCTTGTCACCCATCTTTTCATCACATCACTATTAAGCACGCAAAAGAGGTTGATACTATTACGCAACTCCGTGTCTATTACTTTGTTGCGTCCTTTTCCTTGAGGCACAATAGAGGTCATCCTTAGGTCTTCATCATCTCTCCATAGTCGTGGGAGAGAGCTATCCACATCAACAAGAAACTCAGAAATATATACAAGTGACTCTTGTACCAACCAACCCTCGGCCATGCTACCTTCGGGTCTTGCATTTTGTCTCACGAAGCCCTTCAACGTCTTCATGAAGCGCTCGAGGAAGAACAACCATCGTGCATGTATAGTACCACATATAGCAATCTCATCCACCAAATGTACTATGAGATGTAGTTGGCTTGTGAGAATATCTAAACGTGGAAATGTCTCCTCCACTAAACAAACCGCCTCCACTGACACAACTCGAGCATTCTCAAGCGTGGTGGGATCTATTTCCTTTGAGCTCACATACCTCACAAGCTCGCCCATCTTGTAAATACAATCTTTCACGTCCTTTGATGCACTACGTGAAATGCTAGTAGGTAGTATGAACTGAACCCGCGAGGAGGTGGTTGATTAGTTGCTTATAGCTATTCACTCACAAATTTGAAAGGAAAAAGATATTATGCATATAAAATACTTACTTGGAGCATCTTGTGCCAATCATGAGATTTCAAGCCATATAATTGCTGTACACCTCTTTTCTTGCTCTTTGTAAAGGCTCCCTTCAAACACCTCATGCATCTAGTGGGAGTACGAATTGTAGTAATAGCGCGCTTCACCGTCGCCATCTCAAATTTGCTCTTCTTCAAATGCTTAATTTAAACTCTGTGTTGCGTCTATCGTCGCGTCTATAGTCGCGTCTAACATCGCGTCTAACGGCGCGTCTAACCACGCGTCTACTCTATGTATTCAGACACGACTATAGACGCGCTAATAGACGCGGCTTTTAAACTTGCTTTTCGGCGCGCCGCTCGCTTTGCTTTTCTTTTCATTACTTAAACTTCGCGAGCGGCTTCCTTCCTTCTTTATTAGCAATTCCATAGATTCGAAGCTTAAGAGAGAGCCTCTCATACACATTTCCAAGCTTTCACTCAAGAGAAAGGGACCGTACCTACACTTGCTTCCAAGCCTAAAGAAGAGGAGGAGTACGAACAAGGAGAAGAAACAAGTTTGGAAAAGAAAGATCCTTCCATACCTTTTTCTAAGTAAGTCCTTTTGAAGTTGTTCTTGCTTGCTCTTTCCAGTTTTGTACTTTCTCGCATCCACGAAACGCAGGGTCTAGGTATGAGCGACACGTTCTTTTGTCGGGCGCAACGTCCTTTTCGACTTTTTAGTATTCTCGCCTATCGGAGCGCGTCTATAGGCGCGTCTCAAGGCGCGTCTAAACGCGCGTCTATAAGCGCGTCTATCCGCGCGTCTGGCTTGTTGCAAACACACAGACGCGTCTGTAGACGCTCAGACAAACGCTCTATTAAACGGACTTTTAAACGCACTGTTAGACGCGCTTTTAAACGCACTGTTAGACGTATTGTTAGACGGGCTGTTAGACGGACTGGTAGACGCGCTTTTAAACGCACTGTTAGACGGACTGTTAGACGCACTTTTACTTGAATTGTTAAATGCTCTGTTAGACGCGTCTATAGACGCGCAGATCAGACGGGTCTATAGACGCGCTCTGACAAAGCCTGTTTTTTTTTCCCCTTTCTTCTCAGCTCCCAAAGTAATAGATTTGTTTCCTATTTTCTAGTTCAGCATGTGGCCAGGAAGTGCTTCTAGCTCACCTGATCCGCGGGAATCGATTTGGAAGGATTTATATAATCTTTTAGGGCACCCTCCTAGTCCTGCGGAGTTATACGGGTATATGACGGGTACCCTTAACACTCCCCAGGAGTCGGCACTACAGACTCCGAGCCACCCCACACCGCCTGAGATCACCCCAGCGGAGTCCGCATAGCCGTCTTATGCCCCTTCCCCCGTACCGTCTTATGCCCCTTCCCCCATGCCGTCTTATGTCCCTTCTGCCATCCCGTCTTATGCCCCTTCCCCCATGCCGTCAGGAGGTCCTTCTGTCTCGGCGAGCCGTCGACGTACTCCCCAGCCGTCGAGACTCGGTTCTCCAGCTACGAGTGGTCAGCCTAGTCCCGTGCCGTCCCCAGCTACGAGTGGCCAGCGTACGAGCTCGACACGACAGGGTAGCAGGCGTAGTAGCAGGGAGAGCGGTGGCGGATGCTACTTTGGGCCATGTGGCGGTGAGGAGGAGGATGATTCAGATGATTTAGACGTGCCTCTGGGTGATGGTACGATTTATTATGACATCACTCAGACAGGAGGGACATCATGGCCTTCATGCGCTCTGTAATTGCTAACAATTACAGAGATTGCTTTATCCACTATAAAGACCACCCAAAGAGGTTGGCTGAGGAGACCCTCGCTAGTGTTCGCTCTAGGTATCCTAACCCCCCCAATCGCCAGTTCACAGATAAATGGGGGAAGTCAAAGATTGTTATGATACTTAGCAATAAAAGATCTTCCCTTAAGAGGCAGGCACTAGCGGAGCTTGCCAGGCTTGAGGCAGGTCAACCTCCAAGGGGCCCGCCCCACACCGCTCACAAGCGTGAGTGGAAGAAGGCAATGAAGTCAGCGAGGGAGGAGCCCAGTCTGCAGCACGTGGAGGCACGGAGGATCCAGATGGAGGAATATGGAAGCGCGCATTTTGGAGCAGGGGGTGTTGAATCATGGGAGGCCCAATTTGTAAGTATCGATCTCAAATTATATTGCTTATGTAGTTTATTAGGAGGTTGGTTGTTTCTTTGTACTAATCCCTCCACAAAGTGTATCGCGGTCATGCAGCTTGAGATCGTGGGCAGATACCCTACTCCAGTGGAGACAGCCTACCACCGCCACCATCGCAGAGGAGATACATGGAGGCACTTCTATGATGACAGGTTGATTACTGAGGAGCAGTATACCCGAGCTACTGGACAGGCCCCCCAGGTATTTGAAAGTAATTAAATAATGCCAAAATTATAAGTAAAGATTTGATTTTTCATACATTGATATATGTTGTCCCTTGTTTACAGCCCCATGCACAAGACGACGAGGAAGACGAGGAAGGAGGTGCAGAAGGGAGCGCAGAAGGGAGCGTGGAAGGCAGCGAGGATTAGTCGTAGAAGTAGTGCTACTATTCTTTTTTGTACTTAAAGCCACTAGCTTGGCTTCGTGCCTCTTGTATATAGACTCCTCTTATTTTTTGTACTTGAAGCCACATGACATGGCTTAGCTTCCTTATTTTTTGTACTTGAAGCCACATGACGTGGCTTAGCTTCGTGCTATATGTATATACAAGCACTTTTTGAGCTTTCAATTTTATTGCGTTTTGGAGTTGTAATATTTTATTTGGAATTGTAATTAAAATGCGGTTGGCTGTAAGAATTGAATTACAGAATGTGGATATGGGATTCTTGTAACTATATAGCATACACAACATACACAGTACTATTCTGTAAAATTTTTTTTTTTTTTAAAGGCGCGTCTATCAGTGCGTTTAAAAACGCGTTTATATCCGCGTCTGTCTATTCGACTTGCGTCTATACGCGCATCTATAAAAACGTTTACAAGCGCGTTTATTTATGCGTCTATACGCGCGTAAGTCGGATATATAGATGCGCAATTAGACGTGGGTCTCCAGACGCGCAAATAGACGTGCAAATAGACGCGCCCGTAAGTTTTTTTATTTAGTTCATGAAACGCGTCTGTGCGCGCGTCTATTGGTGCTTTGTCTTGTTGTGGCCCACGTAGTCCTGTGCAGTCGAGAGTCACTTCTCTAGCTACAAGTGGCCAATATACTAGCTCGACACGACACAGTAGCAACTGTAGTAGCAGGGAGAGCAGTGGGGGATGCATGGCATAGTGCTTTGGGAGGGGTGGTGGTGGGGACGAGGATGATTTAGATGATTCAGATGTGCCTCCGGGTGATGGTACGATCTACTATGACATCACTCACACAGGAGGCATCTTGATGGATGCACGGGGGAAGGACATCATGGCCTTCATGCGCTCTGTAATTGCTAACAATTACAGAGATTGCTTTATTCACTACAAAGACCATCCAAAGAGGTTGGCTGATGAGACCCTCGTTGTTGTTCGCCCTAGGTATCCTAACCCTCCCAATGTTCAGTTCACAGATAAATGGGCCAAGTCAAAGATTGTTACGATACTTGGCAATAAAAGATCTTCGCTTAAGACGCAGGCACTAGCGGAGCTTGCCAAGCTCGAGGGAGGTCAACCACCAAGGGGCCCGCCCCACACCGCTCACAAGCGTGAGTGGAAGAAAGCAATGAAGTTAGTGAAGGAGGAACAAGGGAGGAACCCAGTTTGCAGCACGTGGAGGCACGAAGGATCCAAATGGAGCAATATGGAAGCATGCATTTTGGAGCAGGGGGTGTTGAATCATGGGAGGCCCAATTTGTAAGTATCGATCTCAAATTATATTGTTTATGTAGTTTATTAGGAGGTTGTTTCTTTGTTCTAACCCAGCCGCAAATTGTGTCATCTTGCAGCTTGATATCGTGGGCAGGTACCCTAATAAATGTGTTTATAAATGTGTTTAACAATGCGTCTATCTGTTTTTTAAATTTTCTAGCAGAGCGTCTATTTACGTGTCTATATACACATCTATAGGCACGTATGTCTGCTATATAGACGCGCCTTTAGACGCGGGTTTGTAGACGCACGAATAGACGTGCAAATAGACGCGCCTGTAAGTTTTTTTTAAGTTTAGTAAATGCGTCTGTGTGCACGTCTATAGGTGCTTTGTCTTGTTGTGTCGAAAGGGTGAGCAGGGCTACCATGATCCAATTAAGGTCATCATGCTCTTCCACATGTTCCACAGATGGTGTCTCACCACTCTTCCTAGAAATTGTGTCTTTCTTCTGAGACATTGCAGACTCTAAAGGACTCTCCCAAGTAGACTAAATCCATGTTGGGAGCTTCGCCCTACTAACTCGAGAGCAGATTGCTTACATTAATGGTAGCATCAAGCTAAATTAAACCATAATCTTTAAATAACTGTGGGGGGTACTAAGCATATGTGTTCTATATACATAAGCTGTGAGTTCCACATCAAGAGCTTCCCCGTAAGCCGCAAGCCCAATGCCTATATTGCTTCATTTGGCATTCCTCCACAGGTGTAACTCAGATTGAAACGTAAAACGTCCTTGGAATTCCAAATTGCCAAACTATTAACACATAGCTTTCTCGTCTCCTCCAAGCTACGAGATGTCCTTTGTCCCCCCCCCCCCCTTGTCTATGGTTTAAAGGTTATAGATGTGCACTTCCCAATATCCTAGGAGGCAATTTCACTGTGTACTTGTGCACATGTGTCAACATGGGATGTCATATGTCAAAGACGGAGTGCCTTTGCCTACTTTAGACAACTCCACATGGCAAATTTAAACCCTAAACCATAACTCTAAACCCTAACCCACATCCATTATCCTCAGGCATCTACGTAGCGCTCCACCATGATGATAGCTCATTTTCATCTACTCCTCAATGGCTAGTAAGTCATCTAAGCTTAAAAGTTTTTTCAAAGACTAGGGGCGGTCACTTTGAAAAAAACCATAGAAACACATGCAAGCAAGCACACATTTAAAGTAATATGTTTGATTTTCTCATTTTGCATAATTGTTTACCCCTCCTTTGTACGAATAAATGCTTTTTAATTTATAAGTCTTCTCTCTACATGTATATACATAATTATAATATTAAACAAGTATTTTTAAAACCCCCTCATTAGGGGAGAAATGGGGTCTCAAAAGGGCCTCCAATTAGTGTTTCCTAATTTCAAGGGATTAGGGATTTGAGGTGTACCAATGAGAGTGCTCTAAGGTGTGGGACAATGGTGTGTTGAGGTGGAGGGTGGGTAGGCCTGCAAAGAACCCCTATTGGTTGTTTGCCTTACAGTAGGGACCACCCAATCCATACTCACCGCCTCCCCTTAACCCATGCCTAACCCTCCTTCCATGTGCACCTTCCCCAAATCAGCCCCTAATGGCATTCAAGAGAAGGTGGGTGCTCTTGGGCAAGTTTTGATTCTCGCCCCCTTTCTCTAGGTGGTTTGCCCTATTTCTCTGGTCCACTGTTTAGAAGCTCCTCTCTCGCTCTGTGTGTGTGTGTGTGTGCAACAACGACCCCTCTTTCTCTCTATGTCTGTCACTCTCTCCCTCCCCCTCTCCATCTCCTTTGCCTCTATTTGGAGCTGCTCTCTCCCTCCAAGCTACATTGCCCTGTGTAAGAGTCCCAATCCTGCTGTTCTGACCTCTGCAGGTATGGTGAGGATTAGGGCTACAAGATCGTGCAACAATGTGACCTCTTGTGTCTTTTTCATTAGGAAAAAAGTAGGAACCTTGTAAGAAATTCACTATTTTCTCATTTTTCTTTACTCCAAAAGCTGTAAAAATGAACTGGCATTAAATGCTGCTCTTAAAGTGGGTTTTCTCAAATCTTGACTCATGCTGGCAGTAGATTTTTGTCTTAGAATCTCATAATTAATGTTTAATAATTTTATCCCCAAAATTTTAACCTTTGCATGAAAGATGAACATGGACTTATCACTGTAAATATGGACCTATCATTATTGACTTACGTAGGCTGCAAGATTCTATGGTCATAAACTCATAACTAACCTTTAGGAATCTTTGTTTTTGAAAATTTTAAACATCCCCAAGAAAGATTAACATGGATTTATTGTGGTAAGTCCATTGCTAACGCTTTGTTTTATAAAAATTGATGGCAACATGTGACCACGCCACTGAAGAACAATCCAACAAGAAGAGAGTACTTTACCACCTCCATATTGATTTAGAAGAAGAGTATGCAACTATGCAAAAATGACGGAAGGGTTCACAAGTAGGTGCAATGCAAAGAGAGAACATGAGCCTTACGGCATATCGATTTATGGTGTGATGGAAGCATTTACCCAAAATGTCCAATCAGAAACTTTACTCCTCCATTTTTCAATCCGACAACACTACTGAAGTTTGCGGGTGATGGCAATAAGGGACTACTTGGATCTGTCAAAGCTCAATCTGCAGCCGTGGAAATGTACAAAGGCTTGTACCAACAAGAGATGGGAATGAAATTGCAACAAATAGCAGAAAGCTCTAAATTGAAAAAGAGCAGCTATAGAAAAAAACTGAAGAACCGGCAAAGGGGTGACAAAGAAGATGTTTTTGAAAGCCAAAAGAAAAGCCACACCCTTAGGAGATAGACTTAGAAATAGAAAATTTCGTAATCTTGCAAATTTGAAAGTTGGTAGTGGAGGTTGCAAGCGCAGAGTTTAGGAAGCAAGGTAAGTCTTAGTTTTCCTTTGTGATTTTCAATGCAACACACAAACAATGATTACTCGACGATAATAACAATTGAGCTTAGAAAAACTCTCTTTTTAATACTCGTTGTAGGAAAATTCTTTAGCCTCATAAAGAAAATGTTGCAACATAACACATTACACGGTAATAAGTTTTCATTCTTTTTTTACTCGCGTTTCCTTATGTTATCTCTTAACAACATAGTGTGACTTCTTGTTTATTGTAAATGCAACATATTATCTACAACCATCTTGCATATTTTATAAAAAAATATGGATGCCCTGCAATTTGCTCCACTCGGGGAATGGAGAAGTTTCATTTCACAACAAGAAATGCATTTTTCTCACATACACAACATTTTGGAGAAGCACAGAAGGAAAACAACCTCAAAGATGCTTTCTGGTGGTTCTATCAATTTATGCTACAAAGGTTGCAATGTAAAAAGAAAGTGGCGACATCAAAATTCAAACTAGCATCCAAGATGGCCCAAAAAGAAAGAAGAAGGCAGCTCAAGAGCTACACAGAGACATGTGAAATGGAGACATTCAAATAATTTCATGAACCACATGTGGACAGATAGAGATTAGGAACTTTGTAACAAAATGTACCATGTACACCTCAGTAGAGAAAAGCACTGACTATCTTATGTAAATTCTACAACATTTATAGCACTATGGTATAAGCCAAGGAAGCAAAGTATGGATAACAACATGTTGTATACTCATTCAATTTTTATAAGAAAGGAATGGGTCCCAAACCATGAACCAATCTTAGAGGTCTTGGACAGAGACAGTCATAGTGTCTTGGCATTCAAGGGCAAAGAAATCAAAGAAGCACATGGGATATAAGGTAGAAGGAAAAATAAGAATACCGAGTATTTTACATATACACGAGTTTTTTAGGATGCTCGCTAGGCAGGAAGTAGGAGACATCACAAAATTTGAAGAATGTCCATCACAAAATTTTGAGTGCTACTCAGATGAAGAAACTCATGCCAAGATTTGCACAGATTGCAAGACACTCATGCCAACCTCTGCACTATTTCAAATGGATTGAGAGCATTATTTTTTTATTCAGTCCTTCACAATAGGCTGGGCATGACTTTCGGAATGTGAAACGCCAAGCCACTAGTAGTTGGAGAAAATTTTACAGGGCTCAAGGTCCGAGCTGAGTAGCTCCCATCGCCTTTACCAACCATTCCTAAACATGGAGACACGTCAGGTGCAATAAGAATTTTACCCGCCATAGTGTTACGATTTGAAATATTAGAACAACATTTTTTCCTTACCGTAAGTATTGGTATACCAGCCATCTGCCTCTGCCTTCCTCTCTGTATACTTCCGTTGAATCAAGCGCCTTAGCCGATTGATGATATGCCTCAACAAGGCTAGTCGTTGTTACCTTGCCAGCATATTGCGCCCCTTTCAAACAATTTGTGCTCAATATGGTGTTTTAGGTATGTTTAGCGAGTCATCCCAATGCACTTGGAAAGAGCCGACCACTACAGCCAAATGTAATCGGTGTTAACCCCATGATAATCATTCCTATACACCTCATTGGTTTCAAACCACTCACCTTCCTTTTACCCAATGTCATCATCTCCAACCTATCACCATCGTCTCTTTTTCCTCCCTATACACTTCTTCATCTAGTTGAGTTATTCATGATCTTTTCGCATTTTCTTCAAACTAATCAGCATCATTTACCCTTGTCCAAAATCTAGGCTACGGGGGACAAGGTCCATATGAAATACTCATGTATTTCCTACAAAACTCTTAAATATGCAAGGGAAAATATGAAAATTTAAGGTACCCCCATTCACAAATCACAAGCTATTTACTTTAATAAATACGAGTAGCATGACCCGTCTACAATGGGCTAGAGACCCACTCCACTGGGTTTCCATTTAGGATCTTAAACTGTCTTTCTACGCTAGGTATCACTTTGCTTGGCTCACTCAATCTTGGTTACGGGATACTACAGGTGATGTATAGATAGTAAACCTCCAATTTTAAATAGATGGGCTTTCCATATTTGTATGTCATACGTGTTTCAATTAGTGTGGGCATTTTTTACGACATGAATTTTTTATTTACCACTTAGGCCAAGAGGAAAAGGTGAAGACCCATTCTCTCTCTCTCTCTCTCTCACATACACACACACACACGTATGTTTTTTATGCCCGAGTGCAAGGGTTGAAATTCTACCAACATCACCAGCTTTATTAATTATGTCATGGTCATAGCTAGTGACTTTAAGTCATTTATCAAGTGTGTCATGGACGGACTTAAGCCCATCTAACACTATATTAAGGAATTTGGGAATTTCCATATAGTTTGGGAATTCCCAATATGGGTAAGATTTTGCCACATGGTCAAATCTTAACCCCTTATTCAAAATTGGGACTTGGGATAGGTTCCAACAATGCTGATAGATAAGACTACCCACCTCAGTCGAAAGATGAAATTACACCCTTGAGAGGTGGACATGTTAGGTTGTGTGACTCCAATCGGCCACTCTCTTGAAGGCCAAAGAGAATGGCACTTTCAATGCATCAATTTATTAAAATGTAGAGGACGATCAACAAAGACATAGAATGTCCAAATGTACACTACAAACTCATCAAAAATTTGAAAGATTCCAACCTCATCATAAGGAAGCAACAATGTAATTGAAACCATCAACACTATTATGCTCATGATAGATTGAAGGAATATCCCAATTGGCATATTTTTGGATGTGTGCTTCACTTTTGTCAGGCTTTTCTTGTTTCCCCAAAGGTCTAGGTAAGTGACACTAAGCTTTTCCTATTTGTCTGAGTAAGTGACACAGTTTGGTTAACCCTTCCATCTGCTTGAATATAGCAAGACCCGCCTTGTATTTTCCACTTCTAGAGTATGCACTTATGAGGGAAGTCTATGCTGTAAAATTTGCCGGAATAATGGAGTAGCTCTGGTTCTGGGCTTTAGATCCTTGCCTATGGTCCTAGGAAAGCTCGATGCCTTTCCTCGGTAATATTATTGATGTGGGCATAGTAAACCTAGCTTAATTTGGCCCCCTAATAATTTGTTACTATTCCTCCAAATTATGTCACATTAAATGCTTTTTCTTTGGTTAGCGTATTTATATGAGCTTCATATGCTTGCACATTCGAGAACCATTACTACTTGTAGATCCAAAACTCATAGCAAGCACTTGGTTAAAGTTGGTATCTTGGCTAGCTACACGCTCAACCTCAAGAGGAGCATTAACTTGCAAGTGTAACCTCAATGGGTGGCATGTATTTATCCTTGTTTGCAACGTGAACCCTTCTGAGAGTGGAGATGATGAGAAGTGGTGATATGCCCAATGAACTTCTCAAGCAACTGGCAAATCGTTTGGAAGACATTGCGCAGGTCATAGAAAATGGGCAAGAATATGCACAATCTAAGGAGGCAAAAAAGAGAAGTGATTTCTTTCTAAAGGGAATTGGCAATGCAAGTCACCATCTTTTGTTTTCAATCTCCTCCTCTCTATAATCTAAACATTCCATTTAGAACGTAACGGACAACTTACAAGAATTCAGACTCAAGAAAACGTGACTCTTCTTGTGAAGGGTAGAATTCTAACTGTCAGCGGTCACTCTGACTAGAAAAGTCAAGCGATGGGGTTCGGGTCAAATGGATCCGTCGAGGCCTCCAAGGATGAAAAGCCCAAATCCTTGGACTAACTGATTTAAAACGTGGGAGAGAGTACGAGTCTAATAGAAAAGCAAACCTTAGGAAGAGGTCAAATGTCAATGCCGCGTTGCTCCTGATTTGCTTTCTATATCTGCATTTGCACTTCACTGTTTCCTTTTCATTCCCCAAGAGATTACTTCTGTCTCAGAATCGCTCGGATCAAAGTTGCGATTTCCTTCCCTATTTTCACCCTCGCAGCAGCTACTATGGCCTCCATCATGCTCTTTATTGGCTTGGCACTCAAGATCCAGAAGCGGCGTCGTCAAGAGTGTTGTGTGGACGCCCAACGACCTGGTCGTGTTTGTGATATCCATGGTTATACTGAACGGTTCGAACGTGCAAGATTGAGGAGGCGTCGGCATAGATCTGGAGCTTCTCACGACCGCCACAACCCCGATTTACCATACCATCGCTACCACAACAACCACACCATGGGGACTCCGGTAGGGCTGGGCCACGAGCACAGCCTCGCCGTGGGAATCCCGGTACGAACGCTGGGAACTTCGGATCCGGCTTCCAAACCTGCTTCCATGATAACTTCAGATCCCGGCCATCAACGGGATACAATATAGCGCACTGCTTTGAATTGCTATTGATCAGCAGAGTTATCTTCTGCCTTCTCTTCGACACTGCCTTCTCTTCTGTGATGAGCTCTATGAATTCCAGGCCCGTCACCACTACATCCTAACCCTGTAATAGAACAGAACAGAACAGAAACGGTTCAGTTTAGAGCTTTGTTAAAGCTCTAAGCATTGTATTTTCCTTTTCTTATTATCAATACCAAATTTCTATTTGTTGAGATACTAACGATGAACAGTTACTAGAATTGATGTCGAGGTTTGGCTGGATATTATTTAATTAAAAATAGGTCAATTGGAAATTTGGTTCTAGAGTCTTTGTTAGTTTTGTGAATTTATTGGAGAAATTGTTTTTTTTAATAGGCTTGCTTAAGTAAAACGTTAGGCTAAGTTAAAGTCAAGCGTAATCTCTAAATGAGACTATATACACGTAAGCTTCCCAATAGTCAATGCCCACATGCACCTCTTGTTTTAAATAAGGTTTTTTTTTAATAAATAAAAAGCTGAGTTTTATTGCTAGGGGGTCAAACCTTAGAAAAAAAGACCGAATACAAAAAGATGGCCAAAAAATGGGCATAAAACTCAAGGCCTACGGTCATAAGTAGAGAGGGGTCACCCTGTAAAGGGGATGCCAGAAACATACAAAAGTCAACGCCAGCCCCACCCACCAGCTCATTAGTTTTTGCTCGCCAACTGAGCCAAATC
Organism: Dipteris shenzhenensis; assembly: GCF_047967505.1. NCBI lineage: Eukaryota > Viridiplantae > Streptophyta > Polypodiopsida > Gleicheniales > Dipteridaceae > Dipteris > Dipteris shenzhenensis. Next base: position 25,834,578 of record NC_141618.1, on the reverse strand, counting down.
GAAGAAACATGTCTTCACATCAATACGGATCAAGCTTTCGCATCTCCTGATAGCCGGGCCTTCTTTAAATACGAAGGCAATTTCGAGCAAAATGGGAGGTATCAAGAGACCCTCTTAGGGCAATTTCGAGCAAAATGGGAGGTATCTTTACAGATGTAGCATGAATTGGGAAATGCCCCAAATCTGACCTGTTGTGTGATAGCCACACCATCCTCCGTAATTATCTCAATGAAATCAGGGGTTTCTTGGAGGCTAGGCCTTGTCCCATAGTGTCCAAGCCTTTCTAAGGTTTGACAGAGATCTCGAAGCGGGAGGTGCCAGCAGCTCCCTACCCAATGAGGAGGCCAAACTCTCAACAGATTCATCCAAAAAGGCAGGGAGATTGACGAAATCGACCCAACACAGGGACTCCACAGGACGACCAAGACTGTTGAACTGAGAAGACAAGAGACCTACCGACCAACTTGTTTCTAAGCTCTTCAGAAGCCAATTGCAGTAGGAAGAGGCCTTTGCCCAAAATATGGCAGCAAATCCCGGAGATGGGATATCGCATTCGTAGGCCAATAACTCTTCCAATTCTCAAAGCGATGGAACCCTTCCTGTGAAAAAAAGGTACACACCACCTTTCGCCAGACGGGTAAGTTCTGGTTTGATGTCCCCCTGATCAATCTTGCAGTGAATCGGGTGCTTCTTGGCATTCTAAAACCATGGCTTTCAAACCACTTCTCTAGCTTTCCTTTCTGCTTTAGCATGAAGGTGTTTTGAAGGAGTTTCGTCATCCAACGCTATAAAATCGCTCTCGATTTTATGGCTAGCATATCCGCATCCGATAGAGAGTCGCACAACAACAAAAAGCAACTATAGACGCGCTTGATAGACGGCACGTCTATAGGCGTTGCTTGAATAGAGAAATTAACGGCACGTCCAATAGCACGTCTATTTATGCGTGTATTGACGCGTCTATTAGCGCGTCTACACTGAGAAAATACGGGCTCGTCTAACACTGCGTCTAACAGCGTGTCTATTTGTGTGTGTATTAATGCGTTTCTTAGTGCGTCTACACTGAGAATTAGACGCATATTAAGATGCAAAATAGAGGATATAGAAAGTTAGATTTTGGTGTAGGCTAGTCTGAGCAGCTCCCATCGCCCTTACCAACTATTCCTAAACATGGAGACATGTCAGGTGCAATAAGCATTTTACCCGCCATAGTGTTACGATTTGAAATATTAGAACAGGCATTTTTTCCTTACACTAAGTATTGGTATACCAGCCATCTGCCTCTGCCTTCCTCTCTGTATACTTCCATTGAATCAAGCACCTTAGCCGACTGATGATATGCCTCAACAAGGCTAGTAGTTGTTACCTTGCCAGCATATTGCGCCCCTTCCAAACAATTTGTGCTTAGTATGGTGTTGTAGGGATGTTTAGTGAGTCATCCCAATGCACTTGGAAAGAGTCGACCACTACAGCCAAATGTAATCGATGTTAACCCCACGATAATCATTCCTATACACCTCATTGTTTTCAAACCACTCACCTTCCTTTTTCCCAATGTCATCATCTCCAACCTATCACCATCGTCTCTTTTTCCTTCTTCATCTAGTTGAGTTATTCATGATCTTTTACGCATTTTCTTCAGACTAATCAGCATCATTTACCCTTGTCCAAAACCTAGGCTACGGGGGACAAGGTCCATATGAAATACTCATGTATTTCCTACAAAACTCTTAAATATGCAAGGGAAAATATGAAAATTTAAGGTACCCCCATTTACAAATTACAAGCTATTTACTTTAATAAATACGAGTAGCATGACCCGTCTACAATGGGCTAGAGACCCCACTCCACTTAGGATCTTAAACTGTCTTTCTACCCTAGGCATCACTTCGCTTGGCTCACTCAATCTTGGTTACGGGATACTACAGGTGATGTATAGATAGTAAAGCTCCAATTTTAAATAGATGGGCTTTCCATATTTGTATGTCATACGTGTTTCAATTAGTGTGGGCATTTTTTACGACATGAATTTTTTATTTACCACTTAGGCCAAGAGGAAAAGGTGAAGACCCATTCTCTCTCTCTCTGTCTCTCTCTCTCTCTCACACACACACACACACATGTATGTTTTTAATGCCCGAGTGCAAGGGTTGAAATCCTACCAACATCACCAACTTTATTAATTATGTCATGGTCATAGCTAGTGACTTTAAGTCATTTATCAAGTGTGTCATGGATGGACTTAAGCCCATATAATACTATATTAAGGAATTTGGGAATTTCCATATAGTTTGGGAATTCCCAATATGGGTAAGATTTTGCCACATGGTCAAATCTTAACCCGTTATTCAAAATTGGGACTTGGGATAGGTTCCAACAATGCTGACAGATAATACTACCCACCTCAGTCGAAAGATGAAATTACACCCTTGAGAGGTGGACATGATAAGTTGTGTGACTCCAATCGGCCACTCTCTTGAAGGCCAAAGAGAATGGCACTTTCAATGCATCAATTTATTAAAATGTAGAGGACGATCAACAAAGACATAGAATGTCCAAATGTACACTACAAACTCATCAAAAATTTGAAAGATTCCAACCTCATCATAAGGAAGCAACAATGTAATTGCAACCATCAACACTATTATGCTCATGACAGATTGAAGGAATATCCCAATTGGAATATTTTTGGATGTGTCCTTCACTTTTGTCAGGCTTTTCCTGTTTCCCCAAAGGTCTAGGTAAGTGACACTAAGCTTTTCCTATTTTTCTGGGTAATTGACAGTTTGGTTAACCCTTCCATCTGCTTGAATATAGCAAGGCCCGCCTTGTATTTTCCACTTCTAGAGTATGCACTTATGAGGGAAGTCTATGCTGTAAAATTTTTCGGAATAATGGAGTAGCTCTGGTTCTGGGCTTTAGATCCTTGCCTGTGGTCCTAGGAAAGCTCGATGCCTTTCCTCCGTAATATTATTGATGTGGGCATAGTAAATCTAGCTTAATTTGGCCCCCTAATAATTTGTTACTATTCCTCCAAATTATGTCACATTAAATGCTTTTTCTTTAGTTAGCATATTCATATGAGCTTCATATGCTTGCACATTCGAGAACCATTACTACTTGTAGATCCAAAACTCATAGCAAGCACTTGGTAAAAGTTGGTATCTTGGCTAGATACATGCTCAACCTCAAGAGGAGCATTAACTTGCAAGTGTAACCTCAATGGGTGGCATGTATTTATCCTTGTTTGCAACGTGAACCCTTTTGAGAGTGGAGATGATGAGAAGAGGTGATATGCCCAATGAAGTTCTCGGGCAACTGGCAAATCATTTGGAAGACATTGTGCAGGTCATAGAAAATGGGGAAGAATATGCACAATCTACGGAGGCAAAAAAGAGAAGTGATTTCTTTCTAAAGGGAATTGGCAATGCAAGTCGCCATCTTTTGTTTTCAATCTCCTCCTCTCTATAATCTAAACATTCCATTTAGAATGTAACGGACAACTTACAAGAATTCAGACTCAAGAAAACGTGACTCTTATAGTGAAGGGTAGAATTCTAACTATTGGCAGCCACTCTGACTAGAAAAGTCAAGCGATGGGGTTCAAGTCAAAATGGATCCATCGAGGCCTCCAAGGATGCATAGCACAAATACTTGGACTAACTGATTTAAAACGTGGGAGAGAGTACGAGTCTAATAGAAAAGAAAACCTTAGGAAGAGGTCAAATGTCAATGCCGCGTTGCTCCTGATTTGCTTTCTATATCTGCATTTGCACTTCACTGTTTCCTCTTCATTCCCCAAGAGATTACTTTTGTCTCAAAATCGCTCGGATCAAAGATGCGATTTCCTTTCCTATTTTCACCCTCGCAGCAGCTACTATGGCCTCCATCATGCTCTTTATTGGCTTGGCACTCAAGATCCAGAAGCGGCATCGTCAAGAGTGTTGTGTGGACGCCCAACGACCTGGTCGTGTTTGTGATATCCATGGTTATACTGAACGGTTCGGACGTGCAAGATTGAGGAGGCGTCAGCATAGATCTAGAGCTTCTCACGACCGCCAAAACCCCGATTTACCATACCATTGCTACCACAACAACCACACCATGGGGACTCCAGTAGGGCTGGGCCATGAGCATAGCCTCGCCGTGGGAATCCCGGTACGAACGCTGGGAACTTCAGATTGGGCTTCCAAACCTGCTTCCATGATAATTTCAGATCCTGGCCATCAGCGGGATACAATATAGCACACTGCTTTGAATTGCTATGGATCAGCAGAGTTATCTTCTGCCTTCTCTTCAACACTGCCTTCTCTTCTATGATGAGCTCTATGAATTCCAGGCCCGCCGTCACCTCTACATCCTGATTTCCTAGAACCCTGTAATAGAACAGAATAGAACAGAAACAGTTCAGTTTAGAGCTTTGTTAAAGCTCTAAGCATTGTATTTTCATTTTCTTAATATCAATACCAAATTTCTATTTGTTGAGATACTAACTCGGGGGGGTCACTCATCATATGTAACCCTATCACGTGAGTTCAACAAAAGGATTTTTTTAATTTCTAAAATTTACAAAAATAAATATACATAAGGGACTATTTAAAATAGTTTTGGAAAAAATTTACAGATTTGTATAGAAAAGGGGTACATTTTATCAATGAAATTTTTTACAGATAAGGGACTTTAAATATAGGCCTTGAACGCACGTGATATAAAGGGTTTATACATAGTGACCCCCCCGAGGATACTAACGATGAACAGTTACTAGAATTGATGTCGAGGTTTGGCTAGATATTATTTAATTAGAAATTATAGATCAATTGGAATTTTGGTTCTAGAGTCTTTGTTAGTTTTGTGAATTTATTGGAGAAATTGTTTTTTTTAATAAGCTTGCTTAAGTAAAACGTTAGGCTAAGTTAAAGTCAAGCATAATCTCTAAATGAGACTATATACATGTAAGCTTCCCAATAGTCAATGCCCACATGCAGCTCTTGTTTTAAATAAGGTTTTTTTTTTAATAAATAAAAAGCTGATTTTTATTGCTAGGGGGTTAGACCTTAGAAAAAAAGACCGAATACAAAAAGATGGCCAAAAAATGGGCATAAAAGTCAAGGCCTACGGTCATAAGTAGAGAGGGGTCACCCTGTAAAGGGTATGCCAGACACATACAAAAGTCACCATGAGCCCCACCCACCAGCTCATTAGTTTTGCTCACCAACCAAGCCAAATCAAAGAAACATGTCTTCACATCAATACGGATAAAGCATTTCGCATCTCCTGATAGCCGGGCCTTCTTTAAATACCAAGGCAATTTCGAGCAAAATGGGAGGTATCTTTACAGATGTAGCACGAATTAGGAAATGCCCCAAATTTGACCTGTTGTGTTATAGCCACACCACCCTCCGTAATTATCTCAATGAAATCAGGGGTTTCTTGGAGGCTAGGGGCCCTGTCCCATAGTGTCCAAGCCTTTCTAAGGTTTGAGAGAGATCTCAAAGCGGGAGGTGTGAGCAGCTCCTTACCCAATGAGGAGGCCAAACTCTCAACAGATTCATCCAAAAAGGCAGGGAGATTGACGAAATCGACCCAACACATGGACTCCACTGGACGACCAAGACTGTTGAACAGAGAAAACAAGAGACCTACCGACCAACTTGTTTCTAAGCTCTTCAGAAGCCCATTGTAGTAGGAAGAGGCCTTTGCCCAAAATGTGCGAGATGGTCGAGCGGAAGGTATCGAGCATGACCTTCATAAACATTTTTCCTCATATGTTTGGAGTATCGTGCAAGCGATTTCAAACTCGGTCCACAAACAGGACAAGCATGGTACCCACTTGTAACAAGTCCTGCACGCGTGCATGAATGTGTTAGTATAAGACATGCGTGCGAAAGAGAGTCATAAAAGCATAATCCTATATTATACTTATAGAGACACAATGCGCCTCGGGGGGGTCACTCATCATATGTAACCCTATCACGTGAGTTCAACAGAAGGATATTTTTTAGTTCTAAAATTTACAGAAATAAATATACATAAGGGACTATTTAAAATAGTTTTGGGAAAATTTTACAGATTTGTATAGAAAAGGGGTACATTTTATTAATGAAAAATTTACAGATCTATAAGGGATTTTAGAAATAGGCCTTGAACGCACGTGGTATAGAGGGTTTATACATAGTGACCCCCCCGAGCAATGCGCACTCTCCATATCCTTGGTAGTCATGCATGGTCCACATCAAGATACCCCTGACCAAAATATCATTGGTATGTCTAGGAGCTCTGGAAATATCAAAGACCCACACTCATCTCCATAATATCTGTAACTCGTCTATCAAATTTGCCATGTACACGTCCATATTTTTTGCCTTGTACTTCCCTGTCACAAGTAGTGCAAGCATGAGGTATCCCTTTTTTATTGTTAGCCATGGTGGGATATTGTAATTCACCACGACTATGGGCCATGTCGATCAAGATGTCGAGCGTAATCCGAAAGGATTCACGCCGTCCATGGTGAGCCCAAGATGTAAGTTGCATGGCTCCCTCGCAAAATTTGGCCACTTATTGGCTATGTGCTTCCAAGCTGCACAATCTGCGGGAATCCTCAATGTGTCATCAGTGGACCGATGAGATGCATGCCATGTCATCAACTCCGCTATGGTTTTGCATCGAAACACTTCGGACAACTAGACAAATCTCCATGCTCATGACGAAAGAGAATACAATCATTACAGCAAGCATGGATGATATCATAATCCATACCCACCATTGTTAGCATCTTTTTCACTTCATCTCTTGATGCGGGCATGGTATTTGGTGCATGCAACATCTTCTGGAGCAACCTATCACAATTCAAACATACATAGGCTTCGAACAATAATGATTCGGTACACTAATCCATACATGATGATTCTCAAAACAAACAATATCCAAATAATGAGTCAAATTAATGCAAGAGCTAACCTCATTAAGGCCGAGACACTTGTATCCGACCACCCATACTTTACTTGCAGATTCAAGATTGACAGACAAGCACGTAGTTTAGACATCCTAGCACCCTCGTACAATTGTGTTGATTGCAACTCTCGCATTTTGAACTCAGACTCTGACATTACGTGTACATGGGATGTAGTGCCCCTAAAACTAGAATCCATCATGTCGACCATACCCTCGTCATCTTCCGGGAGACTATAGTCTTGCTCAAAGTGTGAAGGTATATGCATACCCTCGTCAGCCTCCTCATCCTATTTTCAGATTTCGTGTAAATATAAGATCTTGTATTTCCTGGTATCCAATATTAACCGCGAACTTAAATAGCTTTGACTTACCGATAATCCATCAACATGTGCAACACCAACGGTGGGTACTGGTTCGGGCTCCTCCCCATACATCCGCAAGTGGCGCATGATAATACGACATTGATGTCGTACTTCTCGCTTGTAATGAGTGCAATGACAGTATAACCTCCCCGTAAGCCACTTTGTGCTCCCGGGCGTTGGCGCATCATCGGACGAGCTTCCACTCATCCCTTCCATCTACACTTATAAAATCACAACATAAGTTGCAAGGAAATATATTAACAGTTATAAAATAGCATCTATGAGCTTCTCTTTTAACTTTAAACATAAAGTGACTTAAAGCATCGCTATATAGCGACGTTTTGCTTTATTCCGTCGCTAATATAGTGACACTTTTAATTAAAAATGTCGCTATATAGCGACAGAACAACGTCGCTATATAGCGATGCTGTGGGTTAAAACCCAAAACCCGATGCGACGCATGGTGCTTTCTTTAGCACTCTCTAATCTCTATTGTAAGCAAAGCAATCTCTCCTCCCACCTATTTCCGACGACCTCCCACTCTATTCTCCACTCCTCACCACTACTCACCCCTCTCCTAGCTCATAGAATCCCTCTCCACCCTTCTCCCTCTTTGGTTTCTTGAAAGGAAGTTTTTCAAGAAGGTGTCTCTTTGAGCAATGTAGGTAGGTTTTTTGTGAGATTTCATTTTGTGAGTGCTTCTCCTTGTATTGCTAAAGCTCTGTACTAGTTTTCATGCTTCATTTCAAAGGATTGAAACAAAAAACAAGATTTCAAGAAAGAAAGAAGACACCTCTTCTAGTCTTTTTTGTATTTCTCTTCCTTCTCTTTCTCCTTGTCTCCTCAATCCAATCTCCTCCTTCCTCTAACATCTTATTTGAAAAATGGTATGTTTCCTCTCTTTTGTAGGGCCAGTCCACAAAACACCGAGCGGGACGTACTATTCCAGATAAGTGCTTCCTTTTTTTTCCATTTGTTATTTTTATTATTTGCATTCGCCTGCAGCTAGCGCCTTAAGCGCTAGCTGCAGTGATGGGCATAGAAACCCTCTCTTCCCCTCTCTTCCCTCTTCTTTCCCTCTTCTCTCCTCTTCTTTCCCTCCTTTCCTTCTTCTTCTCCTTCAATCTTTCAATCTCTTTCCCCCTCTTTTTCCCTCTTTCCTTTCCCTCTTCTTCTCTCTTTCCGCCTTCTCTTATGCTCATGCATAATCATAAGCATGAACATATGTCTCCTTCTCTTATGCTCATGCATAAGCATAAGCATGAGCATATGTCTCATTCTCTTATGCTTATGCTTATGCTTATGCATGAGCATAAGAGAAGGAGACATATGTTCATGCTTCTCTTTTTCTTCTTCTTCTCTCTTCTCCTCTTTCCCCTCCTCTTTTCCCTCTTCTTCTCTCTTTCTTTCCCTCTTTCCCCTTTTCCAATCTTTCTTTCCTTTCCCTCTTCTTCTCTCTTCTCCTCTTTTTCCCCCTCTTTTCCCTCTTTCATGCTCATGCTCTTATGCTCATGCATAAGCATAAGCATAAGACTCCTCTTATGCATAAGCATAAGCATAAGCATAAGAGAAGGAGACATATGCTCATGCTTACGCTTATGCATGAGCATAAGAGAAGGAGACATATGCTCATGCTTCTCTTTTTCTTCTTCTTCTCTCTTCTCCTCTTTCCCCCCCTCTTTTCCCTCTTTCATGCTCATGCTCTTATGCTCATGCATAAGCATAAGCATGAGCATATGTCTCTTTCTCTTATGCTTATGCATATGCTTATGCATAAGCATAAGAGAAGGAGACATATGCTCATGCTTATGCTTATGCATGAGCATAAGAGAAGGAGACATATGCTCATGCATAAGGATGAGCATATGTCTCTTTTTCCCTCTTTCCTTTCCCTCTTCTTCTCTCTTTCTTTCCCTATTTCCCCTTTTCCAATCTCTCTTTCCTTTCCCTCTTCTTCTCTCTTCTCGTCTTTCCCCCCCTCTTTTCCCTCTTTCATGCTCATGTTCTTATGCTCATGCATAAGCATGAGCATGAGCATATGTCTCCTTCTCTTCTGCTTATGCTTATGCTTATGCATAAGACTCCTCTTATGCATAAGCATAAGCATAAGCATAAGAGAAGGAGACACATGCTCATGCTTATGCTTATGTATGAGCATAAGAGAAGGAGACATATGCTCATGCATAAGCATGAGCATATGTCTCTTTTTCCCTCTTTCCTTTCCCTCTTCTTCTCTCTTTCTTTACCTCTTTCCCCTTTCTCTTTCCTTTCCCTCTTCTTCTCTCTTCTCCTCTTTTCCCCCCTCTTTTCCCTCCTCTTTTCCTCCTCTTCTCCTCTTTTCCCTCCTCTTCTCCTCTTTGCCCTCCTCTTTTCCTCTTCTTCCTCTTTTCCTCTTCTTCCTCTTTTCTCTCTTCTTCCTCTTCTTTCCCTCTTCTTCTCTCTTCTTTCCCTCTTTCCTTTCCCTCTTCTTCTCTCTTTCCCCTCTTCCAATCTCTTTTCCTTTCCCTCTTCTTTCTCTTCTCCTCTTCTTTCTCTTTTCCCTCTTCTCTCCTCTTCTTTCCCTCTTCTTTTCCTCTTCTTCTCTCTTCTTTCCCTCTTTCCTTTCCCTCTTCTTTTCTCTTTCCCCTCTTCCAATCTCTTTTCCTTTCCCTCTTCTTCCTCTTTCCCTCCCTCTTCTTCCCTCTTTCCCCTCTTTTATGCTCATGCTCTTATGCTCTTATGCTTATGCATATGCATCAGAGGAGACATACGCATGAGCATAAGCATAAGAGGAGGAGACATATGCTCATGCTTATGCTTATGCTTATGCATGAGCATATGTCTCTTTTTCTCTCTTTCCCTCTTCTTTCCCTCTTCTTCTCTCTTCTTTCCCTCTTTCCTCCAAGAGATGTCACATGTTGCATTGCCATATCTCTTGAGGTCGGTAATTTATTCTCCCTTGGAAGCATTTTACACAATAGCCTGCACGTGAAGACCATAAATGAAGTAAGCATTCGAGTAATTGACCCACTAGCATAATTCACCATGTTTGCAAAATAGACTTTAAAGCTTACTTGAGTAATGCATTCAAACTTGCATTGCTCCATCCATAGATGGTTTGCAAGTTTAGTAACTCAAGGGAGGCACGTAGAATAGAGAATGTGCACCCCTCAAATAGTGGAGTCGATGCTGCGATAAAAAGATCCTCCTGCTCCATGCTATCATCCCTCCCTTTGGATTGATGGACATATAAATCCCGCACCATATCATCAAACACCTCCTCCTCCCTGGCTTCATGAGGTAATGATGGAGGGCTACTATCACCATCACTCCATGCATCCGTAACGGTCCTTCCTAAAGATCCCACCTCATATTGCCGACGCTTCGCCTCCTCACGATGAGCATAGGGCAACATATGCGGGTGTGGCACTACATCTTATATCAAATTAAAATGGGATCATAACTCAAACATATGAACACCCATAGGTATCTCAATCAACCTTAACTCTTTAACACTTACCATGTTTTTGGTCGCATCCCATTCTCCATACTTTGAGATGTGATTGAGTGTAATTGTGCGTGCACCATACATGTTTCCTCGACATCGATCACACATACATTTGATTTTTTGCTCCAACCACATTTCGCGATGGGGGATACGGAGGGATTCATCCCCACTAGAGCTACTTGTTGAAGATGAAGACATCCTACAAATAAACAACCCAAAAGATTTGCTCTTGTATCAAATATTTAATCTTAAAACTCTATGGCGCGTCTAATACCGCTTCTAAAAATACGTCTATTCTATGGTGCATGTCTATAGGTGTAGCTAAACCATGTTGTAGACGTGCAATTAGACACGCATTTTGATGCGTATATAGATGCACTTATAGACACGATTTGCAAACCTACTTTTAGCGTGCTTGCTTCTCTTCACATACTTTTAGCATCGTGCGGCTTGCTTTACTATTAATAGACACAGTTCCGAGCATCCACACTTATCTCCAAGAACCCACACTTATCTCCAAGCTTACACAATCATCTCCAAGCACACAAGAGAAGAGGGTGAACAAGGAAGAGAAGAAAGAGAAGCAGATTTGAAGAAGGACAAGAAGCTTCCATACCTCTATCCAAGGTAAGTCTCTTTACGGTTGATCTTCTTTGAAAGTTGCTCTCTTTGGATTCTCGTCCTTTGTCGTATCCAGAAATGAATGTTTTTGGTACTAGTGTTGTGCTTTTGTGTCGGGCGCATGTCCTTTTCGAGTTTTTAGAATAGTCCGTCTGTCGGAGCGCATCTATAGATGCATCTGAGAGTGCGTCTAAGAGCGCTTCTATAGACGTGTCTACTCTATTTTTGGAAACAAATAGCCGCATCTATAGACGCACTGTTATACGCGAAGATAGACGCGCTTTGTTATTTTTCCCTAGCGTAGCCTTCCCTTCCCTTCCCTTCCCTTCCCTTCCCTTTCCTTTCCTTTCTCTTTCCTCTTCCCTTTCCCTTTCCACTCTATATTTTACTCTCTTTTTGATTGAAAAAGAGATTGCAGTCTATATTTTCCTCTCTTTTTCCTTCTCTCTTTTATCCTCTCTTTCCTTCTCTTTTCGTCTCTCTTTTTCTCTCTTATCTCCTCTTTTTTTCTCCTCTCTTTTCCTCTATTTTCCTCTCTTTCCTTCTTTCTTTTATCCTCTCTTTCCTTCTCTTTTCATGGTAATTTTTCTCTCTTATCTCCTCTCATTTTCTCTCTTTTTTTCTCCTCTCTTTTCCTCTCCTTTCTCCTCTCTTTTATCCCCACTTTTTCTCTCTTTTTCTCCTCTCTTTTCCTCTCTTTTCTCCTCTCTTTCATCCCCACTTTTTCTCTCTTTTTCTCCTCTCTTTTCCTCTCCTTTCTCCTCTCTTTTATCCCGACTTTTCCTCTCTTTTCTACTCTCTTTCCTTCTCTCTTTTTCTCTTCTTTTTCTATTCTCAACTCATCAGTAATCTTCTTTTTTTCTTTTTTCTAGTTCATCATGTGGCCAGGAAGCTCTTCAGGCTCACCTAATCTTCGGGAGACCATCTTCACTACAAAGACCATCCAAAGAGGTTGGCTGATGAGACCCTTACTGCTGTTCGCTCTAGGTATCCTTTCCCTTTTCTTCCTCTTTTCCTCTTCCTCCTCTTTTCCCTCTTCTTTCTCTTCTTTCTTTCTTCTTTTCCCTCTTCTTCCCCTTTTCTCTTCTTCTCTCTTTATCCTCTTCCAATCTCTTTTCCTTTCCCTCTTCTTCCTCTTTTCCTCTTCTTCCTCTTTCCTTTCCCTCTTCTTCTCTCTTTCCCCTCTTCCAATCTCTTTTCCTTTCCCTCTGCTTCCTCTTTTCCTTTGCCTATGCCTATGCTTATGTTTGTTTTTTGTTTTTTGTTTTCGTGTTTGTGTCTATGTTAGACATGGGATCACGTCGCACGTCCGACGACTACGGACAACCTCGTAGGAGGAGACATCACGATCTATATGCTCCAGAGGACTTTGATTCCTCTTAGGCGACACCTGAGGGGAATACCCCTGGTCCGACTCCTCTCGGACCTAGAACTGCGACTACCCCTGGTCCAACTCCTCTCGGACATAGCACTGTGACTACCCCTCGGGGAACTCCTTTGCTAGCCATGCATGGCTTTGTCGGAAGTCCCGACGAGTTTATAGCGCAGATGACCGATGAGGAGGCAGTGAGATTCTTCTCTCTGCTATCTCAGAGGACCTCAGCAATTCCCTCCCCTACACCGATGGCTGGACCTACTGCCCAGCCATCCCCTCGTGCCCCTTCGACCGAGGGGTCATCACCTATGCGTGCCTCTCGTAAGGGAAGGAAGAGTAGGAGGGGCCGCTTATGTTGTGCTCACTCAGGAGATGTAGATGAGTCATCACACTCACATCCCTATAGGTCTCCACTTGTTCCAGAGACACAGTATTAGTCAGGTCCCTTGTCCTCTCCTACTCCCACTGCTACTCCTCGCTCCGGAAGCACTCGCACAGCTTCCACTCCTTCTGACTCTGCTACCATCAGTCCTCCTTACTCATCAGAGGATCTCTTCTATCAAATCACATCTGCCAAAGAGATAATAGAAGATAGAAAGGGCAAAGCAGTTGTTGACTCTTTCCTACTACTATCGTAGGAAGAGCTGGGTATTCTATGTTTGTAGGGTTCCGAGGATTTTTGTCACCTACAGATATATTGGGATTGTCGGTTGTAGTATATGTGTAGCTTAGGACCTTGAGTCGTGTTCCGGTGAGAGACGTAGGCTTAAGTGTGGTAAGCAAACAAAGTGCATGCATGTGTAAAAGGAACGTAAATCATCTTTGTTGAAGTAATGAACGCTTTCGCCTTCATTGGGGGTTGTAGGGTTTAGGAGGAGTTTAAGGGTTTAGAAGGAGGTTCCAGAGTTCAGAAGGAGGTTCCAGGGTTCAGAAAGAGTTCCAGGGTTCAGAAGGAGGTTTCAAGGTTTAGAAGGAGTCCAGGGTTAGAAGAAGGATCCAAGGTTCAGAGTAGAGTACATGGTGGAGAACTCGTCTCCCTCGGAGATCATGGAGTTTAAGGGTTGAGGAACAAAGGGTTTAGGAAAGCATAGGAGTGGGAGAGGAAGAAGGTGTAAGAGCATGGGGGAAAGAAGAGAGAGGAGGAAGGAGGAGGAGGGAGGAGAAGGAGAGAGGAGGAGGAGGAGGAGGGAGGAGGAGGAGGAGGAGGGAGGAGGAGGAGGGAGGATGAGAGGGAGAGGATGGGTTGCAAGGTTGGAGGAGAGGGGAGGAGGAGTTGCAAGGTTAGGACATGCTTTTGGACGTGCAGTGCAAGGAAGCATGGACACTTGAGACAAATGCTTGGAATACCAAAGTAGACTCAACACAATGCCCCAAATAGTGTGGGCTTCATTCCATTATGGGGTATTTATACAAGTTGGAGAGCTTCTCTCTCTGCATGTAACACTCGGGGGGGTCACTCATCATATGTAACCCTATCACGTGAGTTCAACAGAAGAATATTTTTTATTCCTAAAATTTACAGAAATAAATATACATAAGGGACTATTTAAAATAATTTTTGAAAAAATTTACAGATTTGTATAGAAAAGGGGTACATTTTATTAATGAAAAAATTTACAGATAAGGGATTTTAAATATAGGCCTTGAACGCACGTGATATAGAGGGTTTATGCATAGTGACCCCCCCGAGATGTAACACAAAGTCGTATCACAAAGTTGTTACACAAAGTTGTAACACATTCTCTCTCTACATGTAGAAGTTGTAACACAAAGTTGTAACACAAAGTTGTTACACAAAGTTGTAACACAAAGTTGTGTCACAAAGTCGTAACACATTCTCTCTCTTCATGCAGAAGTTGTAACACAAACTTGTAACACAAAGTTGTTACACAAAGTCGTAACACAAAGTTGTGTCTAGAAGTTGTAACACAAAGTTGTAACACAAAGTTGTATCACAAAGTTGTAACACCTTCTCTTTCTTGATAAGTTCATGTTGGTACAGAGTCAACATACTCCCGGATCCATTTTATTACCTGTCCTCGGGTTATGGCTTATTGCGATCACGTACCTGGGTTGCCATGTTTTTAGTCCAGTGGCTGTGGAACTTGTGTCGTGCCAGTTGATCCTGCTGTAGAGCCTTAGCACCATACAATTTTTGCGCAGTTTCTAGGTAGCCTGTATCCACCATTTGCTCGAACAGAGATATGTGGCGTGCCTCCAAGAAGATCACTCTTTGATAGAGTCGGCTTGTAATCTGAGCATCAATCCGTTCATTGGGATTAAAGCTGAGTGGAGGCAAATGGGAATCAAGGTAACATGGGATCTCCAGAATTAATTCTAATGTTTTACAGAATATGGCACTTTGGCGAAGGAAGCGATCAATGTTGCCGCGCATTGTTTGTTCATGCTGTTGAAGTGCTCGGATCATGGTGCCTTGGATATTCCATTCTACACCAGAGTAGGGTTCGATCATTGGCCAATTAATGACGCGATCTTCAGCCAAAGTGTGTATGTTGGCTTCCCATTTTTTACGCCGTGGAACTGCATAGAACTTGGGATGGGTTCTGAGACATGGAGGTGCCCGTAAGTACTCCTTTAAGAAGATTATATCAAAGAGCTTGGGACGGCACCAATTAGGTTGTGGATCCAATTTGCTAATCCAACCTTCACTGATTTGATGCTGACGAAGGTTGGTAGGAAAGTTACGCAGGGTCCATCCACCACGAGTTTTCATATCAGGATATTTGCTCCAAAATTCCTTGATGGGGTTACTGGGAAGTGGTATCTCATCAAAATCATACCCATCATTGGAACTTGGCATGGGTGTACGAATTGGATTATCCGGATCCTGATATTCAAAATCAAATACTGCATCATTTGCTGCTGATGGGAGCACCAGAAGTGTCGGAGGTGATGACGGGGCCAGGAGACATGGGGGAGAAATATGGCTGAGTGATAGTGGCAGAAGGGGGAGCAAAGGGGATGAAGGGAAGAAATGGGCAAATGGTTTGAGCAGCTTGGTAATCCTCAAGGGTAGGATTAGCAAGGGAGGGGAAAAAGCTAGGTGTGAGGGGCTCGTAAGTTTGTGACTATTGGGTAAGTTGAAAATGGTGAGAGGCATGAGCAAAGAGACGATGGAGGGAATAGATGTTAGGATGGAGCTCGGGGAAGGTTAAGAGGGTGGTAGCAGCAAGGGGAAGTTGTTGGGATATCTCAAGGTGTATGCCTCAGGCACACCTTATGTTTCTATGTGTGAGTGCTAGAGGCACAGTTAGGTGCCCACAAGCACAGTTAGGTGGTGGAAAGCCACATAGGATGATTGAGAGAATCTAGGAGCAAATTGAGGAGATGATTGTGGAGCTCTGAAGTCATCAGTGATGTCAGTGAGCATGTATGAGGTGCCTACTTAAGGACCTCACTCTTCTTCATTCTACAAGCAAGTAATGGAAGTATTCTGAGTTTGTGTCCACTCTTTTCTTTCCTTTCAGTTTATCCAACATGGTATCACAACCATTTGATCCTCCTTGAGCCCTAGTTAGGTGCCACATCATCATCTTCTTCTTCACCTTCATCTTCCACCTTCCCTTCCAAAGTCGATTTTGGAAGTGAAAGTTCTCTTCAAACCTGCATTCTCAGCATCTCATCCTTCAGGAGATTCTTCCCAAGGGCAGGGCGAATCTGCAGAACGAGCTATACGAGTTATCTCGCCATCTTTTGGGCGGCATTGTCTCAGGAATCTGCGACGATCTTTTTCCTGGTTCTCACTGTGGAGAGCTACATTGTCTATTTCCTTTCAGAGGGAGCTGGGCGACATCACGACCTCCCTGCTCATCAAGTCTGAGCTCTTTTGGAGCAGCATTCGGGTAGTTCTCGTCGAAAAACCAGTCCATAGTTCCTCTACAATGCTGGGCGACGTGGCCGTTTTCTGCGCGATTCCTTTCTGAGGGAGAAGCTCTACCTATTTACCTTCCTCTCCAGTATAAAAGCCCTCTGAATTCCGACCTTTGCATAACGATTTGAAGCAGATTTCTGAGCTGCCTCTTTGGCCATGAAAGCTTGACTATGCAAGTCTAAGTTTGACCTTGGACAGTCAAAGTTTGACTGATAGTTTGACCAAGATTTATTTTCAGTCTGCTAAGCTCATTTTTCTAGCATCTACTTGGTCATTTCTTGCTTAGACATCTTGCATTTCAAGATTGTTACTCTTTGAAAGGATTACCTTTTATTGCTCATATTTCACCTGTACTCGGGGGGGTCACTCATCATATGTAACCCTATCACGTGAGTTCAACAGAAGGATATTTTTTATTTCTAAAATTTACAGAAATAAATATACATAAGGGACTATTTAAAATAGTTTTGGAAAAAATTTACAGATTTGTATAGAAAAGGGGTACATTTTATTAATGAAAAATTTACAGATAAGGGATTTTAGAAATAGGCCTTGAACGCACGTGGTATAGAGGGTTTATATATAGTGACCCCCCCGAGCACCTGTAAGAGAGAAGACACTTCCATTGTTTTGGCTTGCTTATGCAAAATATGTGAAAAGCCAAAAACATAAAGCAATGTCTTGTTATGCTACAAAGGATGAAAATGTCAACCTAACTTCCTTGTTGAAGATTGCCAAAACAATGGTTGCCAAAAAGGAAGCAACTACAAAGCCAGAGATCTACCCTCTCATGGCACTTTTATTTGACTCCAAGTACAAGAAAAAGATGAAGGTCAGATACCTAAGATATGCTTCTCTACACAACTATGGAGATGACAAGATAATTGTTCTCTTGAAGGATATGACTTTCAGATCCACTTGTTCTATCATAGTACCATCTTATAAGGCATCTTATAAGGCACTAGACACTGCCCATGTGGTAAGACCTTGCCTTGACATGGATATTTTGCCTCCACAAGATGAGGCATCCCATGAAGATTATGCATTTTAAATCATCTCTATGTATGCTCCAGATCTCTCTTTTTATGTCAAGGTACTCAGCCTGGATAGTCCTCCAAAATGAATGAAATAAACTATTGTGTTTTTGTGTGTTTTGTAAACACCTCTGGTCACCTTATGATGTAGGCCATGTGTATGTTTTGTTCCATGGTACCTCCTGCAGACATTGTGTGCATGTACATGCAGGGGAGATAACTATTGGAAGGTCTTTCTGTATCCCTTTTTGTTTACCTTACACCCAAGGGAACCCTTGCTAGCATGAGAACCTAGCCATAGATTTATCCTTGACCACCATGAGATGGCATGAGAAACTATGAGACTAGTTGTATCCTTGACATAGCCTGAGGCATTTCCTTGAGGGGGGGTTTGTTGGGATATCTCAAGGTGTATGCCTCAGGCACACCTTATGTTTCTATGTGTGAGTGCTAGAGGCACAGTTAGGTGCCCACAAGAACAGTTAGGTGGTGGAAAGCCACATAGGATGATTGAGAGAATCTAGGAGCAGATTGAGGAGATGATTGTGGAGCTCTGAAGTCATCAGTGATGTCAGTGAGCATGTATGAGGTGCCTACTTAAGGACCTCACTCTTCTTCATTCTACAAGCAAGTAATGCAAGTATTCTGAGTTTGTGTCCACTCTTTGCTTTCCTTTCAGTTTATCCAACAGAAGTGAGGTTATGATGTTGGCAGAAAGAGTGGTTAGATATGGGAAGTTGGATGTGAGATAGGCCTTGTCATCTTCCGGCACTTCTTTTTGCTGGTGCGATGGGATGATCAACTGCATGGGTTGGATGTCGGTTATGTCGTGCCGTGCAAATAATAGGGATGGCCTTTGTAGCAATGGCAACAAACCTGCAATAACCCTGAGGGGAGGACTACCCATGAGGCAGACATATGCAATGAAAGCATCCGTCCTGAGTGTTATAAACCCGGCATGTGTAGACAGGCAGAAGATATTCTTCTCATCTTCAGACAAGTCTTGGCAAATTATGCGCAGGGGTTTAATCCCGATTGATCGTTTCCAATTGATTGTTGGATGAGCAGATATGATCCTGATTTGGAGTTGCTTCCATTGGATAAGCACGCGTGCGTTGAGGTGATCTTCCACTTATAGAGCAGCCACAAGCTCTTCGTACACCACGGTTGTGCATTGTAGTGGGATGTCATTGGTGTTGTCTTCCAATGCCTCATTGTTGTGCACTAGCAATTGGAGTTCAAGCTTGGAGATGGCTATTTTTTGGGAGTGCATCTCATCCATTTTTTCTTTGTACTGATGGTAGATGGTTTGTGTATGCCTCCTTAAGATTCATGCAATCATCTATGTGTCTAAGCGAAAGCGTGTGAGTGCACGTGACCTAGTAGCTAAGTAGGGACTAACTATATGCTTTTTTTGCTGGGATTTTCATAGGGTAGCTAGAACTCATCATCACTTCTGAGCTCTAGGTAAAATCGATTGATGCTACCTATATGTGCGAAGACGTACATATGCAAGTGAGTGCTCGTGATACAATCTAATCCTAACTAAGGAAGACTTGGTTTCCCAAATATTCGTTGTTGTCGGGGATGGCTCGCGTGTTGATGTAGTAGCGCTTCAGTCGGCTCCCGTTTATTGTTGTGTTGAATTGGACTCCATCTAGTGTTTCAAGTAGCACAGCTCCGATGGGATTCATCTTTCGTACTCGGTAGGGTCCTTGACCTAGATACTTCAGTTTTCCCTTGTGTACTTTGGCATTGTATAACAGGACTAAGTCGCCTTCCTTGATGTCTTTAGCTTTCAGATTCCTGTCAAACCATGGCTTTCTTCGACGTTTTTCTGTTGTCATGGCATGATAAGCGACTAGTCTTGTCTCTGTATGCTTTTCCAACTGACAGAGCCTTTCTTTCAAGGACTCATGATCACCCATGCGTTCCTGTACTGCGATGCGTAGACTTGGTATTACAAATTCGAGTGGAACCACGGCTTCAAGGCCGTACACCAATTGAAAAGGTGTGTTCCCTGTACTGACCTTGAATGTGGTTCTGTATGCCCATAAGGCTGCATTCAGTTTCTCTGCCCAATCAGAACGCTGTGGTTCTACTACCTTGGTGAGGATATTGCATATGATTTTGTTTGTGGATTCTGCTAGTCCATTCCCTTGGGGGTAGTAGGGTGTGCTTTTTCTATGGATGACCATGAAGCCAGACAAGAGTTCTTGGATTACCTCATTGACAAAATGTGTGCCTCTATCCGACACAATTTCAATGGGGCATCCGAATCGGGTGATCACATGTTCGTATAAGAATCTTGATGTGCTTTTGGCATCTGCCTTTCTGACTGCTTTAGCTTCAGCCCATTTTGTAAAGTAATCAGTGGCCACAATGATGTAGCGTGCCTGTGTTCCTTTTGCTGCTAGATGTATGGGACCCACATAGTCAATTCCCCATTTTTTAAATGGTTGTTGTGCAACAACTGTTGTTAGGGGATTGAAGTCTTTGTGTTGTGGTTTAATAGTTCGTTGGCATACATCACAGCCTTTTACATATTCATAGGCATCTGCCCACAGTGTTGGCCACCAGTAGCCTGCGAGGAGAACTTTTCTTGCTGTGGCTTCCCCTTGGAAGTGTCCTCCTGCAATGCCTTCATGGACTTCACTCAGGATTGGCAGGATCTCATAAGGCATTACACATGTTCTTAATATCTGGTCCTTGCCCATCTTGTATAGTTGTCCTGCAATGAGTTGATAGGGTGCAGCCTTTAGAATCAATTTTCTGGCATCTACTGCTTTCATGTCAGGGGGTGGTCTTCCTGCCATCAAGTACCCATTGATATCTCCACACCATTCTGGAACATCATCTATTTGAAATAGTGTGGCATCTGGTAAGTCGTCTTCTACTCCAGTGGCTTCTTCTCCTGTCTTGACTCGAGACATGTGATCGGCAATGTAGTGTTGGGCACCTTTGCGGACCACGATTTTGAAGTTGAATTCTTGCAGCAAGAGGAGCCATCTGGTTATTCTTCCTGTGGTACACGGACGGTTCACAAGATAAAGCAATGCTTGATGGTCGGTGTAGAAGACAAAATCATTTGCGAGTAGATAGTGCCGAAATTTCTTTACACTATACACCATTGCTAGGGCTTCTCTTTCTGTGGTTGTATAGTTGATCTCTGCATCAGTTGTCGACTGGCGAAGTAGACGGGGTAGTCTTTCTTATGTTCACCAGGTTGACAAAGCACACTCCCAATTGCATACTTGGATCCATCAGTATGAACATGAAAATCAATATCCCAATTGGGAGATACAAGGATGGGTGTTGTGATTAGGCGCCACTTTAAAAGCTCAAAGGCTTGGTCGCACTCTTCGGTCCATAAGAACTCCACTAATAATTTGTAAAGTGGTCTAGCTATCATGGCATACCGCAATATAAATCTTCTATAATAGCCGACATGTCCCATAAAGACCTGTACACCTTTGGAATTTGTAGGAGGAGGCAATTCCATGATGATTTTGATTTTGTCCATGTCAGTTGCAATCCCATGTTGAGAGACGATGTGTCCCAAAACAACTCCGTGGGTGACCATGAACTGGCATTTTGTTGGATTTAGGGAGATGCCATACTCCCCATTTGATTAGTACTTCTTCCAAACATTTGAAGTGGTCCTGTTTGGTTGAATGGATGCACAAATCATCCAAGAACACCTGTAAAAACTTATTCAAAAATGACTTGAAAGCTGTGAACATGACTCGCTGGAATGTGGCTGGGGCATTACAAAGGCCGAATGGCATGACTCTATATGCAAAAATACCCCATTCTGTAGCAAATGCTATTTTTGATTGGTCTTGAGGAGCAATTTGCACTTGGTTATAGCCACTGAAGCCATCCAAGAAGCTATATATTTCGGATCCTGCCACCTTTTCCAACACTGTTTCTGTTAAGGGTAGGGGGTAGTGATCCCTAATTGTGGCGGCATTCACATTTTTCAAGTTTACGCATATTCTGAGCTTCTTGTTGCGTTTAGGCACAATGACAATGGGTGAAACCCAATCAGTGTGCTCTATCTCGTAGATGAATCTGGCATCTAGGAGTTTTTCCAGCTCGTCATAAACCATGGTGCCATATTTAGGATTTGTGCGATAAGGTCCACATACCTTAGGGCGAGCACCTTCCCTTATAGGTATCGTGTGCACTACCACTTCTGGTGAAATTCCTTTCATCTCTTTGTATGACCATGCTAGGCAGTCACGGTATTCCATTAGGAGGTCTTTGAGTTTGATTTCATCTTCTTGACGGAGCTGTTTCCCAATGAAAACCAATTTTTCTTCCTCCCCTTTAAGGGCGAGGTTTATTGTGCGTGTTTTTGCCAGTCCCTCATAGATTGGAGTTTCTCCAATGCTATCGGTTTCTTGAACTTCAGATTCTCTGACTGGTCTCGGCATTGCTATTGGTGCACTGCCACTTGTATAATTCTTAAAGTATTCCGGCACTTCTCGAAGATCGGCCTCTGATGGGGTTGAACTAGCCTGACATGTGTCATGTGTACTGGGTGGCATAGTTGCATTTATTAATTGGTTAGGCTCTTCTGTTCTTTCTTTTTCTGAAGTCTCTTGATCGAGCTTCATCCGCACATGTGGCTTATATTTCCGAAACTTCTTACGTTGGGAACTGTGGGGTAACTTTTCCACTGGTAAGGTGTTTCCAAGTAAGGGTTCATGTGCTGCACATACTCCTTCCAGTCCCTCAGGGGACCATTCAAGAGGTGGTGGTTTTGATTTTGAGGGAACTTCCTTTGCAAGGTACAATTCGACAATCCTTGTTTGGACTCGTTCGAATTCATTGAAGTGCTTGGCCTTGGCTTTTTTGCGATTTCCTCCTGCAGCTTTCTTGCGGGATCTTCTGCTGTTATGCAACTGTGGAGGTTCAACTTTTGGGAGCTCAACTGCCATTAGGGCATGCAGAATGGCTAGGTCATTATCAAAGATTTGATCTTCAATTGCAGCATTCGCAGCCTTTGTTTCAAGGTCCCAAGGAAAATCTGAGTCATCATTGGTATGGGTACCTTCTTCAGGTTCATTATCCCATTCGAGGTCAGCCATAAAGAATGGCATCTCTAGATCGATTGGTTCTTCATGTGTCGGTGGAGGATCGACTTGTAGTGCGTTAACATCTATCTGTGAGAAAATGGGGTCTAATGAATGGCAGTTGTCGATGGTTGCCAATGTTTGTATCCAGTTATTGACATTGCTTTGTGAGTCACCTGCTATGGCATGCTGTTGCAAGGGAGCTGATTTGCTCGAGATTGTCGTGGAAGATGTGTCATCCAATGCTCTAGGAACAATTGGTTTAATAGCTCCTGTCCCCACATTCACCCTGACTGCAGTGTCTCGATTCTGGATTGTCAATCTATCCGTTCCCCAGTCATGGAGGACTGATGCTTCCCGTAACCAAGGACGTCCTAGTAAGATTTGATAGGATTTTTTGGGGAGATCCAAGATTGTGAATTGAAGGGAAAAGCGGACTCCTGCAATCTTTGTGGACACGCCATTCACTATTCCCAAGGGTTTAGCCCGTGAATCATCGGCAAGGCGTATGTTGAAATTAGCCTTTTGCATTGGTGGGAGACCCCATTCTTCGTAGAGCTCCTTTGATAGGACATTGACACCTGCTCCACCATCCACTATGGCTTGGACTTCATTATATGCCTTGTGCATCAAAGGCATAGTGATGTTGCGTATGTCATCTCTCTCACCCATCCGCACAGGGATATCTTCAATGTCGTTCATAGGTGGAGGGGGATTTGCGAGTTCAATCCATCCTTTGAAACTCTCCCAGAGATTGGGACAATTCCGTAAGAGGATTCCGATGGGAATTGACACAGGGCAACTCAGGATGCTAGAGAGTGCGGCTCCTTCAAGTTGACGTGGCGGTACATTCTGTTGTGGAGTCTGTTGTTGGAACAAAGGCTCGAGTACAGTATCAATACTTTGTGGGGCCAAGTCATGGAGTGGGTCTTGAGCTTGTTTCTGAGCCTCAAATTGAGCTTGTTCATTTTGGACCCATTGCTGAAGTACCTGAAAACGAGCCTTCTCTACCTCTGCATTCGGGAATGGAGCTTCTTTTATTCGAGGCTCGGGAGTTGATGTGGATGAACTCGGCTGCTCATTGCTTGGCGGAGGTGGAGGCACTTGTGCTTTCTTTCTCAGAAGTTGCTTCGGTTGGATTGGAATGATAGGGTCCTTCGTGGCCTCTTTCTGTTGGCGTGTAATTACATTGATAGGTTGTGACCTTAGACTTGTCGGACCAGGACTTTGATGGTCCACCCCAATGATGCCGATGGAGATGTCAGGCTTAACCTCTGTTTGTTTTGGGACCTTATTT
The DNA here is from genome assembly GCF_047967505.1 of Dipteris shenzhenensis. NCBI lineage: Eukaryota > Viridiplantae > Streptophyta > Polypodiopsida > Gleicheniales > Dipteridaceae > Dipteris > Dipteris shenzhenensis. The sequence continues at coordinate 25,810,478 of NC_141618.1, read as the reverse complement.
TTCATGGGACAATCCATACAGGCATGTCCTATGCCACAATCTCTGCAGAGTGGTTGGAAAGTGGCTGGGCTACCACGATGAGGGCACTCTGCGATCCTATGATTTTCTCCACAACCGTAACACTTGATTGGTGCTCGAAATGTGTTGGGTCGCACTTGATTTGCATAGACTGGTATGAGACCCTCTGCACCTTCTACATAGTACACTGGGTACTCTGCTTCATACTCAAATAGTGAGTCTACTTCCTCGGCTTGTAATTGATGTATGGGAACTGCCTGAGGAGCTGGATTTGGTGCTCTTGGATACGGTCGTGGATTCGGATTCCTGAGTAGTTGTGGGACTTGTGTCCAAACGGGAACAGGATTTAGCCTCGGAGCTGGTGGTGCTTGTGCAAGTGCCGGTTGCCTGTATACTGGCATGGGTGCCGCTTGGTATTGTGGTGGTCGAGGCGGATTGTTGCGCATGTTGAAGATGCAACTGTTCTCATCATGGCCGCCGACGACGCAGATATGGCACCACAACCGTGGCGGTGGATTTGCTTGTGCAGTGATCCTTGCTCTTAGGACTGGGCATTCATTTGCTGTATGATTTGCCAAGCAGTGTGGGCACCAGACATTTTCTCGCCGTGTATATGTTTGAGTTGGCGGCTGAGACAAGTGGAGTTTTTGATCCATGGCCTGCATCATATCTTCTTTCAGCTTCAAGGTCATGGCCTCTAGGCGATCTTCATTGGATGTGTCGGCAGTGTCCTTTGATTTACCTTTTTTCGAGCGTTTATCTCGTGTATTTGATCTGGCATCATCACTGCTAGTGTCTGAATTTGTCATGCCATCTTCGATGTCAATGGCTGCCACATGAGCAGCACTGAATGTTTCATAGCTACTTATCTTTTTCATATCCTTGCGGATTTTCTTTCTTAGACCTGCTATGAACCATGCCGTGAGGTACTTTGCATCTGGGCGTGGGTCACATTTGGCGATCAATCTCTTCATCTTTCCCAGGTATGTGCGTACATCTTCCCTCCGGCCTTGTTCGATCTTGCTGAGTTGGAGAGCGGGATCGTCTTGTAGCCTCTCCGTTTGAAAGCGACGTTTGAATTCGGTTTGAAGTAGGTCCCATGTGGCACGTTCTTCCACGAGAAGGTCGAGGTACCATTCCGACGCCTCATTAGTTAAGGCCATTGGAAACCAAGCCACCTTGGTTTCATGGGATTGATCACCACCTGCTCGACATGCGGCATCAAAATGCTGGAGGAAGCGAGCTGGGTCTCCCCTACCATTATATTTGGGAAGTTCCAGTTTTCCCAAGGGGCGTCGGCCTTGATTGTTGTGATTTCGTCGATTGAAGAAGTTGTCAGCCTCGGCATCGAGCTTGATATCCCCATCATGGTCCTGACGGCGGCCAGCCATGTTGGGGCGTGGAGGAGTTAAAGGAAGTTGTTGAATCTCAGGGGGGGATTCGGGGTAGAGGATTGGTGGGGACGGTTGTTGCAGTGGAGTTAGTTGCGGATGGGGCGAGCGTTGGAGGCGAAGTCGTTGGCCGAAACGTAACTGCATGCAGATTGTGCGTGATTTGCCAAGGGTGTCGCTACCCCAAGGGCGTTTGTGGAGGTGGTGTTGTTAGGAGAGTTAGAGTGGTGTTAGTTTGTGTAGGGACCGTCGTGTTAATAATGTGCCTAAGATTGTCCTACGTGTGTAGGGGAATGTGCCGGTGCAGACGGATCGTTAATCGGAGGTCACGGCGTGAAAATACGAGTGAATTTGTGCAAAATAAGGCCCACACGGGGGCGCGAATGAACGTGTGCTAGGGATGCCGAAATGGTGTGCAATGGGCTGGAAAAATACCCCGTAACGTGGTGTTTCCGTGTGTGAAATGTGGGTTCAAACGGGGTTCAGTTTGGGTCCCAAACGGATGAGTATCGAGGGGTTAAAGGAGGGTTAAATTTTGTGTTTGGGGGGTCCTAATGGTGGTGTGAATGGACTTTAAGTCCAACCGAGGGGTTGAAACCGAGTCAATCTAGTTAGACTAACTAACTTATTTGTCTAGTTAGAGACTAATCACTTAGTCTAACCTAGCCTAGTGAGGGTTAAACTAACCATAGTCGAACTTAGTTAGTGTAACTAACTACAGTTAAGTTAATTGAGGTTAGGTGAAACTAACCGAACCAAAGGCAAAACTAACCTAGTCTAGGTTGCTCCCAACTAACCTAGCTTAACCTAATCTACTGAGTTAGACTAACTAGCCTAGGGTTAACCGACTAACTTAACCTAACCTAGGTTAACCAACTAACCTAACCGTAGTTAGTAACTAACCGTAGGTTAGTTTAGGTTAGGGTGTTGTTTTTTTTTTTTTTTTTGCTGGGGGGCGTCCGACGGCGGCGTCCAGGGGGGGGTGGCAGGGTTTTGCAAGGGGGGGTTGGCGTAGGGGGGGTTGCGCAGGGGGGGAGTGGTTGCGCAGGGGGGGCGGGCGGAGGGGGTTCGGGGGTGCAGGGGAGAGGGCGCGAGTGGAGGGGAGGGGGGCGGGGCGGGGGTGTGGGGGGGTTGCGTAGGGGGGGGTGGTTGCGCAGGGGGGGCGGGCGGAGGGGGTTCGGGGGTGCGGGGGAGAGGGCACGAGTGGAGGGGAGGGGGGCGGGGCGGGGGTGCGGGGGGGTTGCGCAGGGGGGGGTGGTTGTGCAGGGGGGCGGGCGGAGGGGGTTCGGAGGTGCGGGGGAGAGGGCGCGAGTGGAGGGGAGGGGGGCGGGGCGTTGCGTGGCGCTGAGCGGGGGCGGCGCGGGCGCCGCGGGCGGGCGGTGGTGCGGGGGGTTGGGGGGTGCGCGAGGGTGAGGGGTTGGGGGGTGCGCGAGGCGGCGGCGTCGCGCCGCGGGCGGGCGGCGGGGGTGGGGGGTTAGAGAGAGGGGGCGGGCGGCGCTGCGTGCGCCGCCGCGGGGCGGGGGGTGGGGGATGAGAGAGAGGGGGCGGGCGGCGCTGCGTGCGCCGCCGCGGGGCGGGGGGTGGGGGATGAGAGAGAGGGGGCGGGCAGCGCTGTGGGCACCGCCGCGGGGTGGGGGGTGGGGGGTAAGAGAGAGGGGGGGGTAAGGGGGAGAGAGAGGAGAGGGGGGGCGGGGTGGGGGGTGGAGGGGCGGGCGTAAGGGGGGAGAGAATGAGGGGGAGAGAGGAGAGAGTGAGAGAGAAAGGGGGGGGGGGAGAGAACGAGGGGGAGAGAGGATAGAGTGAGAGAGAGAGGGGGTGGGGGAGAGAACGAGGGGGAGAGAGGAGAGAGTGAGGGAGAGAGGGGGTGGGAGAGAGAACGAGGGGGAGAGAGGAGAGAGTGAGGGGGGGAGGTGGAGAGAGAGAAGAGAGAGAGAGAGGGGAAAAGGGGGAGAGAGGAGAGAGAAAGGAGAGAGAAGGTGGAGGGAGAGAGAGAGAAAGAGAGAGAAGAGAGAGGAGGAAGGAGGTGGAGATGAAGGGGGAGGGGGGAGGGGGAGGTGGTGGTGGAGGGGGAGGGGGAGGGGGGGAAGGTGGAGATGAAGGGGGAGGGGGAGGGGGGGAGGTGGTGGAGATGAAGGGGGAGGGGGAGGGGGGGAGGTGGTGGTGGAGGGAGAGGGGGAGAGGGAGGTGGAGGGGGAGGGGGAAGGGGAGGTGGAAATGGAGGGGGAGGGGGGAGGGGGAGGTGGAAATGGAGGGGGAGGGGGGAGGGGGAGGTGGAGATGGAGGGGGAGGGGGGAGGTGGTGGTGGAGATGAAGGGGGAGGGGGGAGGTGGTGGTGGAGATGGAGGGGGAGGGGGGAGGTGTAAAAAAGAGCAAAAAAACCTGAAAGACGGAAATCGAAAAGCAGGGAGAAGTGGTCACCTGAACGCTCTCCAAGTCTTTCTCGATGTCGGGATTGTTGCGGAACAATGGATGGTGGGTGGAAGGCTAGGTCATCGTTGCGAGAAGGGCTCGATGTCACTTACATTGCGAGGATAGGAGTAAGGGGGTGGTCGATGGAGAGGGAGGAGTGTCTTGCGTGGGGCTCGGAATGAAGAAGACAATGGAGGCAAAAAGTGAAAGATGAAGAATGAGGGGGGTGGAGTAGGTTTTTATAGGATTGGATTTTAGGTTTAGGGTTTAGGTTTAGGATTTAACCCTAAACTCTTCCCGAGCCATAACTCTTTATGGAGAGCTCGGTTTGCTTTTCTGTAAAAAGGTAAAATGATCGAAACTGAAAGCTCTACGCATCCGTGTCCACTACCTAGCCTGATTGTTTATCATGTGGCTTCTATTTAAGAAATTAAGAAAATTTCTTAAGGTAGTAACCCAAAGTGGATGTTTGGGGTTGATATGTTTGGCTAGAATTGGAAAAAAAATTTACTCTCCTTGCCCTTGAGTGTTATGTTCGTGAAAGTTTGAAGTAGTGACTTGTTTTACACATACCTACGTATGTTTACTCACTACTTGAGACGCTAGTCTCCCCGGCAGCGGCGCCAAATGTTGACTCTTTCCTACTGCTATCGTAGGAAGAGTTGGGTATTCTATGTTTGTAGGGTTCCGAGGCTTTTTGTCACCTACAGATATATTGGGATTGTCGGTTGTAGTATATGTGTAGCTTAGGACCTCGAGTCGTGTTCCGGTGAGAGACGTAGGCTTAAGTGTGGTAAGCAAACAAAGTGCATGCATGTGTAAAAGGAACGTAAATCATCTTTGTTGAAGTAATGAAGGCTTTCGCCTTCATTGGGGGTTGTAGGGTTTAGGAGGAGTTTAAGGGTTAAGAAGGAGGTTCCAGGGTTCAGAAGGAGGTTCCAGGGTTCAGAAAGAGTTCCAGGGTTCAGAAGGAGGTTTCAAGGTTTAGGGTTAGAAGGAGGATCCAAGGTTCAGAGTAGAGTACATGGTGGAGAACTCGTCTCCCTCGTAGATCATGGAGTTTAAGGGTTGAGGAACAAAGGGTTTAGGAAAGCATAGGAGTGGGAGAGGAAGAAGGTGTAAGAGCATGGGGGAAAGAAGAGAGAGGAGGAAGGAGGAGGAGGGAGGAGAAGGAGAGAGGAGGAGGAGGAGGAGGGAGGAGGAGGAGGAGGAGGGAGGAGGAGGAGGGAGGATGAGAGGGAGAGGATGGGTTGCAAGGTTGGAGGAGAGGGGAGGAGGAGTTGCAAGGTTAGGACATGCTTTTGGACGTGCAGTGCAAGGAAGCATGGACACTTGAGACAAATGCTTGGAATACCAAAGTAGACTCAACACAATGCCCCAAAGAGTGTGGGCTTCATTCCATTATCGGGTATTTATACAAGTTGGAGAGCTTCTCTCTCTGCATGTAACACAAAGTCGTATCACAAAGTTGTTACACAAAGTTGTATCACAAAGTTGTAACACATTCTCTCTCTACATGTAGAAGTTGTAACACAAAGTTGTAACACAAAGTTGTTACACAAAGTTGTTACACAAAGTTGTAACACAAAGTTGTGTCACAAAGTCGTAACACATTCTCTCTCTTCATGCAGAAGTTGTAACACAAACTTGTAACACAAAGTTGTTACACAAAGTCGTAACACAAAGTTGTGTCTAGAAGTTGTAACACAAAGTTGTAACACAGAGTTGTATCACAAAGTTGTAACACCTTCTCTTTCTTGATAAGTTCATGTTGGCACAAAGTCAACAGCAGTGATGGCCACCATGAGGCGGTTGATGAGCCATCACTTCAAGAGCAGCATTGCTACCGATTGGTGGTATCAAGATGACCAAAAGAATCAGGCGATCATCGATAAATTAAAACAAAAATTCCCTAACCCGCCAAATTGGGAGTTTAATGAGAATTATATGCGAGAGCGCATAAGTTTGGTCTTGAAGCACCGTAGATCAACCTTGCGTACTTCCATCACAAAGGGGATGGCTAAACCCAGTTGGGCAGACAAAGCTGATTGGAAGTTCTTCAAGAAGCAAAATAGGGACCATCCCGAAATGTTCGAGGGTCAGAGAGGGCTGCGAAGAGATGGCTGGACATCGTAGGTACTTTGCACTTTGGTGCAGGCGGACGATTGGCATTCGAGGCAATCGTGGTACCGTGGTAAGTCTACTTCTTCTCATTTAATGTATTGTTCTATTTGTTTTACTACATATTACATGCACTTTATCTAACTCTAACTCTCGTAAATTGGATCCACAGCAAGCTGCGATGGGCCATAGCCTGGGAAGTCATGCATCGTCGTCCACATCAACGTCCACATCAAGACTGCTTTGCAGTTGAAGTCTCGTGACGAGGGAGGCCTGATGACATCATGCACCTCGATACCTCTCCATACCCAATCCAAGTCACAAGCTCCTAGGTTCTTCCTTGAAGCTTGGCCATGTGTCTTCAATATGCTTCCACGCAGGAGTGTCTGCGGGAGTTCTCCACTTGCCATCGGTTGATTGATGGGAAAAATGCCATGACATGAGCTTTGCAATGGATTTGCACTAGAACATATGGTGGATGTGAGGGATTATGGGAAAATGTCGCAAAACCTTACGAGGCACATCCAAAGTTTTGAGATCTACTCTATATCTTGCCTCTCCACAAGTAGGGCACTCTCTTGCATCCTTATGTAGTCCACGAAACAAAACGCAATCGTTGACACATGCATGGATGCGCTTGTAATCTAATCCTTCAAGAGAGGTCACATGTTGCATTGCCATATCTCTTGAGGTCGGTAATTTATTCTCCCTTGGAAGCATTTTACAAAATAGCCTGCACGTGAAGACCATAAATGAAGTAAGCATTCGAGTAATTGACCCACTAGCATAATTCACCATGTTTGCAAAATAGACTTTAAAGCTTACTTGAGTAATGCATTCAAACTTGCATTGCTCCATCCATAGCTAGTTTGCAAGTTTAGTAACTCAAGGGAGGCACGTAGAATAGAGAATGTGCACCCCTCAAATAGTGGAGTCGATGCTGCGATAGAAAGATCCTTCTGCTCCATGCTATCATCCCTCCCTTTGGATTGATGGACATATAAATCCCGCACCATATCATCAAACACCTCCTCCTCCCTGGCTTCATGAGGTAATGGTGGAGGGCTACTATCACCATCACTCCATGCATCCGTAACGGTCCTTCCTAAAGATCCCACCTCATATTTCCGACGCTTCGCCTCCTCACGATGAGCATAGGGCAACATATGCGGGTGTGACACTACATCTTATATCAAATTAAAACGGGATCATAACTCAAACATATGAACACCCATAGGTATCTCAATCAACCTTAACTCTTTAACACTTACCATGTTTCTGGTCGCATCCCATTCTCCATACTTTGAGATGTGATTGAGTGTAATCATGCGTGCACGATACATGTTTCCTCGACATCGATCACACATACATTTGATTTTTTGCTCCAACCACATTTCGCGATGGTGGATACGGAGGGATTCATCCCCACTGGAGCTACTTGATGAAGATGAAGACATCCTACAAATAAACAACCCAAAAGATTTGCTCTTGTATCAAATATTTAATCTTAAAACTCTATGGCGCGTCTAATACCGCTTCTAAAACTACGTCTATTCTATGGTGCATGTCTATAGGCGCATCTAAACCGTGTTGTAGACGTGCAATTAGACACGCATTTAGATGCATATATAGATGCACTTATAGACACAATTTTCAAACCTACTTTTAGCGCGCTTGCTTCTCTTCACATACTTTTAGCGTCGTGCGGCTTGCTTTACTATTTTAACAGACACAGTTCCGAGCATCCACACTTATCTCCAAGAACCCACACTTATCTCCAAGCTTACACAATCATCTCCAAGCACACAAGAGAAGAGGGTGAACAAGGAAGAGAAGAAAGAGAAGCAGCTTTGAAGGACAAGAAGCTTCCATACCTCTATCCAAGGTAAGTCTCTTTACGGTTGATCTTCTTTGAAAGTTGCTCTCTTTGGATTCGTCCTTTGTCGTATCCAGAAATGAATGTTTTTGGTACTAGTGTTGTGCTTTTGTGTCGGGCGCATGTCCTTTTCGAGTTTTTAGAATAGTCCGTCTGTCGGAGCGCATCTATAGATGCATCTGAGAGTGCATCTAAGAGCGCGTCTATAGACATGTCTACTCTATTTTTGGAAACAAATAGCTGCATCTATAGACGCGCTGTTATACGTGAAGATAGATGCGCTTTGTTATTTTTCCCTAGCCTAGCCTTCCCTTCCCTTCCCTTCCCTTCCCTTCCCTTTCCTTTCCTTTCTCTTTCCTCTTCCCTTTCTACAACATTTATAGCACTATGGTATAAGCCAAGGAAGCAAAGTATGGATAACAACATGTTGTATACTCATTCAATTTGTATAAGAAAGGAATGGGTCCCAAACCATGAACCAGTCTTAGAGGTCTTGGATAGAGACAATCATAGTGTCTTGGCATTCAAGGGCAAAGAAATCAAAGAAGCACATGGCATATGTGGTAGAAGGAAAAATAAGAATCCCGAATTCAAGTATTTTACATATACATGAGTTTTTTAGGATGCTCGCCAGGTAGGAAGTAGGAGACATCACAAAATTTGAAGAATGTCCATCACAAAATTTTGACTGCTACTCAAAGAGTACTCAGATGAAGGAACTCATGCCAAGTTTTGCACAGATTGCAAGACACTCGCGCCAACCTCTGCACTATTTCAAATGGTTTGAGAGCATTATTTGTTTATTCAGTCCTTCACAATAAGCTGGGCCTGACTTTCGGAATGCGAAACACCAAGCCACTAGCAGTTGGAGAAAATTTTATAGGGCTCGAGGTCTGAGCAGCTCCCATCGCCCTTACCAACCGTTCCTAAACATGGAGACATGTCAGGTGCAATAAGCATTTTACCCGCCATAGTGTTACGATTTGAAATATTAGAACGCGCATTTTTTCCTTACACTAAGTATTGGTATACCAGCCATCTGCCTCTGCCTTCCTCTCTGTATACTTCCGTTGAATCAAGCGCCTTAGCCGACTGATGATATGCCTCAACAAGGCTAGTCGTTGTTACCTTGCCAGCATATTGCACCCCTTCCAAACAATTTGTGCTCAGTATGGTGTTTTAGGGATGTTTAGCGAGTCATCCCAATGCACTTGAAAAGAGCCGACCACTACAGCCAAGTGTAATCGGTGTTAACCCCATGATAATCATTCCTATACACCTCATTGGTTTCAAACCACTCACCTTCCTTTTTCCCAATGTCATCATCTCCAACCTATCACCATCGTCTCTTTTTCCTCCCTATACACTTCTGCATCTAGTTGAGTTATTCATGATCTTTTTGCATTTTCTTCAAACTAATCAGCATCATTTACCCTTGTCCAAAATCTAGGCTACGGGGGACATGTACTCATGTATTTCCTACAAAACTCTTAAATATGCAGGGGAAAATATGAAAATTTAAGGTACCCCCATTCACAAATCACAAGCTATTTACTTTAATAAATACGAGTAGCATGACCCGTCTATAATGGGCTAGAGACCCACTCCACTGGGTCTCCATTTAGGATCTTAAACTGTCTTTCTACCCTAGGTATCACTTTGCTTGGCTCACTCAATCTTGGTTACAGGATACTACAGGTGATGTATAGATAGTAAACCTCCAATTTTAAATAGATGGGCTTTCCATATTTGTATGTCATACGTGTTTCAATTAGTGTGGGCATTTTTTACGACATGAATTTTTTATTTACCACTTAGGCCAAGAGGAAAAGGTGAAGACCCATTCTCTCTCTCTCTCTCTCTCTCTCTCTCTCTCTCTCTCTCTCTCTCTCTCTCTCTCTCTCTCTCTCTCTCACACACACACACACACATACACACACATACACACACACACACGTATGTTTTTTATGCCCGAGTGCAAGGGTTGAAATTCTACCAACATCACCAACTTTATTAATTATGTCATGGTCATAGCTAGTGACTTTAAGTCATTTATCAAGTGTGTCATGGACGGACTTAAGCCCACCTAACACTATATTAAGGAATTTGGGAATTTCCATATAGTTTGGGAATTCCCAATATGGGTAAGATTTTGCCACATGGTCCAAATCTTAACCCCTTATTCAAAATTGGGACTTGGGATAGGTTCCAACAATGCTGATAGATAAGACTACCCACCTCAGTCGAAAGATGAAATTACACCCTTGAGAGGTGGACATGTTAAAGGTTGTGTGTCTCCAATCGGCCACTCTCTTGAAGGCCAAAGAGAATGGCACTTTCAATGCATCAATTTATTAAAATGTAGAGGACGATCAACAAAGACATAGAATGTCCAAATGTACACTACAAACTCATCAAAAATTTGAAAGATTCCAACCTCATCATAAGGAAGCAACAATGTAATTGAAACCATCAACACTATTATGCTCATGACAGATTGAAGGAATATCCCAATTAGCATATTTTGGATGTGTACTTCACTTTTGTCAGGCTTTCCCTGTTTCCCCAAATGTCTAGGTAAGTGACACTAAGCTTTTCCTATTTGTCTGGGTAAGTGACACAGTTTGGTTAACCCTTCCATCTGCTTGAATATAGCAAGGCCCGCCTTGTATTTTCCACTTCTAGAGTATGCACTTATGAGGGAAGTCTATGCTATAAAATTTGCCGGAATAATGGAGTAGCTCTGGTTCTGGGCTTTAGATCCTTGCCTGTGCTCCTAGGAAAGCTCGATGCCTTTCCTCGGTAATATTATTGATGTGGGCATAGTAAACCTAGCTTAATTTGGCCCCCTAATAATTTGTTACTATTCCTCCAAATTATGTCACATTAAATGCTTTTTCTTTGGTTAGCATATTTATATGAGGTTCATATGCTTGCACATTCGAGAACCATTACTAGTTGTAGATCCAAAACTCATCACAAGCACTTGGTAAAAGTTGGTATCTTGGCTAGCTACACGCTCAACCTCAAGAGGAGCATTAACTTGCAAGTGTAACCTCAATGGGTGGCATGTATTTATCCTTGTTTGCAACGTGAACCCCTCTGAGAGTGGAGATGATGAGAAGTGGTGATATGCCCAATGAAGCTCTCGAGCAACTGGCAAAGCGTTTGGAAGACATTGCGCAGGTCATAGAAAATGTCTATAATCTCCTCCTCTCTATAATCTAAACATTCCATTTAGAACGTAACGGACAACTTACAAGAATTCAGACCCAAGAAAACGTGACTCTTCTTGTGAAGGGTAGAATTCTAACTGTCGGCGGTCACTCTGACTAGAAAAGTCAAGCGATGGGGTTCGGGTCAAATGGATCCGTCGAGGCCTCCAAGGATGAAAAGCCCAAATCCTTGGACTAACTGATTTAAAACGTGGGAGAGAGTACGAGTCTAATAGAAAAGCAAACCTTAGGAAGAGGTCAAATGTCAATGCCGCGTTGCTCCTGATTTGCTTTCTATATCTGCATTTGCACTTCACTGTTTCCTTTTCATTCCCCAAGAGATTACTTCTGTCTCAGAATCGCTCGGATCAAAGTTGCGATTTCCTTCCCTATTTTCACCCTCGCAGCAGCTACTATGGCCTCCATCATGCTCTTTATTAGCTTGGCACTCAAGATCCAGAAGCGGCGTCGTCAAGAGTGTTGTGTGGACGCCCAACGACCTGGTCGTGTTTGTGATATCCATGGTTATACTGAACGGTTCCAATGTGCAAGATTGAGGAGGCGTCGGCATAGATCTAGAGCTTCTCACGCTACCACAACAACCACACCATACCATACCACAACAACCACACCATGGGGACTCCGGTAGGGCTGGGGCCACGAGCACAGCCTCACCGTAGGAATCCCGGTACGAACGCTGGGAACTTCGGATCCGGCTTCCAAACCTGCTTCCATGATAACTTCAGATCCCGGCCATCAACGGGATACAATATAGCGCACTGCTTTGAATTGCTATGGATCAGCAGAGTTATCTTCTGCCTTCTCTTCGACACTGCCTTCTCTTCTGTGATGAGCTCTATGAATTCCAGGCCCGTCACCACTACATCCTGATTTCCTAGAACCCTGTAATAGAACAGAACAGAATAGACACGGTTCAGATTAGAGCTTTGTTAAAGCTCTAAGCATTGTATTTTCCTTTTCTTATTATCAATACAAAATTTCTATTTGTTGAGATACTAACGATGAATAGTTACTAGAATTGATGTCGAGGTTTGGCTGGATATAATTTAATTAAAAATAGGTCAATTGGAAATTTGGTTCTAGAGTCTTTGTTAGTTTTGTGAATTTATTGGAGAAATTGTTTTTTTAAATAGGCTTGCTTAAGTAAAACGTTAGGCTAAGTTAAAGTCAAGCGTAATCTCTAAATGAGACTATATACACGTAAGCTTCCCAATAGTCAATGCCCACATGCACCTCTTGTTTTAAATAAGGTTTTTTTTTAATAAATAAAAAGTTGAGTTTTATTGCTAGGGGGTCAAACCTTAGAAAAAAAGACCGAATAAAAAAAGATGGCCAAAAAATGGGCATAAAACTCAAGGCCTACGGTCATAAGTAGAGAGGGGTCACCCTGTAAAGGGGATGCCAGACACATACAAAAGTCACCGCGAGCCCCACCCACCAGCTCATTAGTTTTGCTCGCCAACTAAACCAAATCGAAGAAACATGTCTTCACATCAATACGGATCAAGCTTTCGCATCTCCTGATAGCCGGGCCTTCTTTAAATACGAAGGCAATTTCGAGCAAAATGGGAGGTATCAGGAGACTCTCTTAGGGCAATTTCGAGCAAAATGGGAGGTATCTTTACAGATGTAGCACGAATTGGGAAATGCCCCAAATCTGACCTGTTGTGTGATAGCCACACCATCCTCCGTAATTATCTCAATGAAATCAGGGGTTCCTCTAAGGCTGGGCCCTGTCCCATAGTGTCCAAGCCTTTCTAAGGTTTGACAGAGATCTCGAAGCGGGAGGTGCCAGCAGCTCCCTACCCAATGAGGAGGCCAAACTCTCAACAGACTCATCCAAAAAGGCAGGGAGATTGATGAAATCGACCCAACACAGGGACTCCACAGGACGACCAAGACTGTTGAACTGAGAAGACAAGAGACCTACCGACCAACTTGTTTCTAAGCTCTTCAGAAGCCAATTGCAGTAGGAAGAGGCCTTTGCCCAAAATTTGGCAGCAAACCCCGGAGATGGGATATCGCATTCGTAGGCCAATAAGTCTTCCAATTCTCAAAGCGATGGAACTCTTCCTGTGAAAAAAAGGTACACACCACCTTTCGCCAGACGGGTAAGTTCTGGTTTGATGTCCCCCTAATCAATCTTGCAGTGAATGGGGTGCTTCTTGCCATTCTAAAACCATGGCTTTCGAACCACTTCTCTGGCTTTCCTTTCCGCTTCAGCATGCACGTGTTTTGAAGGAGTTTCGTCATCCAACGCTATAAAATCGCTCTCGATTTTATGGCTAGCATATCCGCATACGACAGAGAGTCACACAACCACACAAAGCAACTATAGATGCACTTGATAGATGTCACGTCTATAGGCGTTGCCTGAATAGAAAAATTAATGGCACATCCAACAGCGTGTCTATTTATGCGTGTATTGATGCGTCTATTAGCGCATCTACACTCAAAAAATACGGGCTCGTCTAACACTGCGTCTAACAGCGTGTCTATTTGTGCATTATTAGCGCGTTTATTAGTGCGTCTACACTGAGAATTAGACGCGTATTTAGATGCAAAATAGAGAATACAGAAAGTGAGATTTTGGTGTAGGCTGGTAAATGTACATCACTGCTTTCCAAACATTGCCCATGATTACCAAAGCACATAATTTTAACAAAAACATCAATGCTTTTTTGCAAACCCACATATACAAAAGTTAAGTGAGGTGAGGAGAATGAGACAATATGTAAAATAGTTTTGCCAATATCAATGATGGGCTACGGTTCAATCTCATCCTCAATGAGATTAACCCTTGCCAAACTATCTACTTCAAAATCCAAACAAGTGTTTAGATCTACAAATACATTCAACCCACTACTACTTGTGCTACTCATGTGCTCATCGAAATCAGCATCACCAATGGTAGGCTCATCCTCACGGGTAATGGCCTTAATATCTGTATCTCCTATCTCATGATCATCCTCCTCGCTCGTATCACGGTCATCATCACCTCCATGGCCATGATCATCCTCCATATGCTCCATATTAGTAAATGTACTATACATCACACTACTACACACGGATCCGATTATTGCGACGTTTACGTATCAATGTTTAGCGCAAGCGGGGCGCTAATCGTCGGTATGAAAAGCGCATCCCATAAAGCGTCGCTATATAGCAACTTTAGGCAAATATCGCTATATAGCAACTATTACAAAGGTTGCTATATAGCGACTTTTAAGTGTCACTATATAGCGACACTGAGTTACTATTTTATAGCAACGTTTTCTAGAGAGGTTTTTTACTCATATAGGCCTTAAAAGTTAGTTTTTTCCAATGACAAATTTTTTTAAATTTTCATACATGTTTGATCTTTTGAGAGAATAAAAATATGAGAGCATGTACATCAAGCCTTTGAAGCTCATATATTCATGTCCAAGTTTGAGATGAAAAAAATCAATGAAGAGCATTTACATCAACTATTTCATCGTGAGCCAAGTCTAAGGCGCCAAACAATTCTATCTCCAACTCTATACCGAGTTGATCTCCTATATCATCATCGTACTCTAGCATCGTACATTCACCTTAAAGTACTTGATCATCTTTTTCAATAAAGTGTGGTGACTCTTGATGATCGTTGTCTTCTTCCTCAATATCGTGATCTCCATCTTCCTCCCGTGCGATGTCATTATGGGCATCTTCCTCTTGGCTCATATTGTGATCTTCATCTTCTTCGCTAGATTCATCGGGATCAATTGGATCCGGCATTGGTAGTGGCATCTCCATATCCACATCTCTATCTTCAAAAATTTGCTTACTTTGTGGTGCAACTTCGATCACGTACCACGATCTTGGATCAGAACGATCCGGATGAAAAACCACCTATATTGAAGATGGGTGCTAGATGTTGTCAATTATATATATGAAATTATGCTCAAGTACATGTATCAATGGATCTTTAAAAACGAAAGCTTCAATTAATTAAATCATTAGTATGCACCTGCTCACAGTGCTCGGGAAGAACAAAAGTATCACCTTCATCGGTCCAATATTTGGTGGAGTCTATTGCAAAGAAACCGCTACTATCTTTTCTCACTGTCACATGGGGACCGTTGTAAATAGTTCTAAACCATTTTACATCAAGAATGAAAATACTAAATCATCTAAAATCAACTTCATAGATTTCACGTATGGTTCCACAATAATCCAACTGTGAGGAGAGAAGATTGGTATCCGAAGCACTTGCTCGGCTATCTTGTGTGAAGTTAGCCATGACTCCACAATCATACGTGACTCTCTTTGAATCAATGCGTTCGACGCAAAAATGTCGTCCATATGACCATAATGCACTGTACTTTTTGTATTGTAAAAGACCATCATTAAAACAATGAAGATGCATCTATTTTATAGCGTATATTGCCACAAATAATTACTTAATTACGTCAAGAGGTAAGAAACTTACATGCATCATACATCTAGATGATAACTCTCGCTCGCGCTCGTTTATTGTCCCTCCATCGCGTTCGACTTTACGTAGAGCCAGTTGTAGCCAATCAAGTGACATGTGAGTGGGGAGAACAGCCAAATCCCGTGGATATGGTTGCGAAAGCCTGTACATTACTCTGAATCTCGTCCTTGCATTTATTCTTTTTACTTTGGCCACTTCATATCTCTCAATCCACTTCTGCATCTCAGGGCTATTGAGGATACAAAACTTATTGAATTTCTCCATTTGCTCTTCGCTCATCTTTCTTTCAATCCCTTTTCCTTGGGGAACCTCGCCAACGATGCGATCATCATCCTTGTTATGCTAAGCTTGCAGCATATCGGGATCCGTGGATGTAAGAAACTCCATGATATATACTAATGACTCTTGCACAAGCCATCCCTCTGCCATGCTTGCTTTTGGTCTTGCTCTTTGTCTTACAAATCCCTTCAAAGTTTTCATAAACCGCTCGAGAAAAAACATCCATCGACTATGAACGGTACCTGCAATAGCGACCTCATCAACTATGTGCACAAGCAAGTGGACTTGAGTTGTCATAATGCTCGAGGGAAAGTGCTTCTCAAGCAAGCATATGGCTTCGATGTATTCCACCCTAGCCTTCTCAATGCTCGATATGGAGATTTCTTTTTGAGATATCCACCTATTTCACATGTCCATGTAAGATATTCTCATAATCAGTCTACAGATTAATCAGCTTAAATTGAAGAAAATGCAATCAATGCAATTTGATAGTAAGCATACCTCACAATACCACAGATCTTGAATATAGCATTTCTAACATCTTCTTGTAAGCACCCTTTTATTGTAATCGGGAGGATGAACTATCAAAGCAACAAAGAAGTCATGTCAACAATATAACATAATCATAATTACGCTAACGCATCACGATTATCGGTACACTAATTGTATAGCTTAGAATACCTGTAAGACCTTGTGCCAATCATGGGACTTGAGCCCACTAAGCTTATTGTCCTTTGAAAATGCTCCTTTCAAGCAATGCATGTACCCTATCGGTGTTTCAAAAGAGGCAATGTCTGCCTTGACCGCTGCCTCCTCCCTCGTAGAGAGGATCCATGTTGCTTTCGGGAGGACAACTTTTTCCGAAGCATGCACTTAGGGCCACAAACGAGACATCCTATTCATAGCACGCAAGTCTTCTCACACTCCTCTCGAGTCTTTGGAACCAACCAAGTGTGCCCAAATAGTAGCCCCCACATTCTTGAAGATATGCATGGGATCCAAGAGATGATTGATTTGTAACTGACCCCAATAAGGAAGCTCGTGAAAGATCGATAGCCTCTTCATACCAGGTGGACGTTCCTCCCCATTCACCCTCCAAGCTTGAATCCAGTCACTTGCCTTCAAATATGATGGTGGTGGATCAAGTTGACCTCCACGTGCGAGATGGTCGAGCGGAAGGTATCGAGCATGACCTTCATAAACATTTTTCCTCATATGTTTGGAGTATCGTGCAAGCGATTTCAAACCCAGTCCACAAATAGGACAAGCATGGTAGCCACTTGTAATAAGTCCTGCACGGGTGCATGAATGTGTTAGTATAAGACATGCGTGCGAAAGAGAGTCATAAAACCATAATCCTATATTATACTTATAGAGACACAACCACGTACCTGTGCACTCTCCATAGCCTGGATAGTCATGCATGGTCCACATCAAGATACCCCTGACCAAAATATCATTGGTATGTCTAGGAGCTCTGGAAATATCAAAGACCCGCACTCCTCTCCATAATATCTGTAACTCCTGTATCAAATTTGCCATGTACACGTCCATATTTTTTGCCTTGTACATCCCTGGCACAAGTAGTGCAAGCATGAGGTATCCCTTTTTTATTGTTAGCCATGGTGGGATATTGTAATTCACCACGACTATGGGGCATGTCGACCAAGATGTCGAGCGTAATCCAAAAGGATTCACACCGTCCATGGTGAGCCCAAGATGTAAGTTGCTTGGCTCCCTCACAAAGTTCGGCCACTGATTATCTATGTGCTTCCAAGATGCACAATCTACGGGAATCCTCAATGTGTCATCAGTGGACTGATGAGATGCATGCCATGTCATCAACTCCGCTATGGATTTGCATCGGAACACTTCGGACAACTAGCCAAATCTCCATGCTCATGACGAAAGAGATTACAATCATTACGGCAAGCATGGATGGTATCATAATCCATACCCACCATTGTTAGCATCTTTTTCGCTTCATCTCTTGATGCAGGCATGGTATTTGGTGCATGCAACATCTTCTGGAGCAACCTATCACAATTCAAACATACATAGGCTTCGAACAATGATGATTCGGTACACTAATCCATACATGATGATTCTCAAAACAAACAATATCCAAATAATGAGTCAAATTAATGCAAGAGCTAACCTCATTAAGGCCGAGACACTTGTATCCGACCACCCATACTTTACTTGCAGATTCAAGATTGATAGACAAGCACGTAGTTTAGACATCCTAGCACCCTCGTACAATTGTGTTGATTGCAACTCTCACATTGTGACCTCAGACTCGGACATCACGTTTACATGGGATGTAGTGCCCCTAAAAATAGAATCCATCATGTCGACCATACACTCGCCATCTTCCAGGAGACAATAGTCTTACTCAAAGTGTGAAGGTATATGCGTACCCTCGTCAACCTCCTCATCCTGTTTTAAGATTTCGTGTAAATATAAGATCTTGTATTTTCTGGTATCCAATATTAAGTGCAAACTTAAATAGCTTTGACTTACCGATAATCCATCAACACGTGCAACACCAACGGTGGGTACTGGTTCGGGCTCCTCCCCATACATCCGCAAGTGGTGCATGATAATACGACGTTGATGTCGTACTTCTCGCTTGTAATGAGTGCAATGACAATATAACCTCTCCGTAAGCCACTTTGTGCTCCCGGGCGTTGGCGCATCATCGAACGAGCTTCCACTCGTCCCTTCCATCTACACTAATAAAATCACAACATAAGTTGCAAGGAAATATATTACTAGTTATAAAATAGCATCTATGAGCTTCTTTTTTAATATTAAACATAAAGTATCTTAAAGCGTCGCTATATAGCAACGTTTTGCTCTGTTCCGTCGCTAATATAGCGACGCTTTTAATTAAAAACGTCGCTATATAGTGATGGAACAGCGTCGCTATATAGTGATGCTGTGGGTTAAAACCCAAAACCCGACGCGATGCGTGGCGCTTTCTTTAGCACTCTCTAATCTCTATTGTAAGCAAAGCAATCTCTCCTCCCACCTATTTCCGACAACCTCCCACTCTATTCTCCACTCCTCACCACTACTCACCCCTCTCCTAGCTCATAGAATCCCTCTCCACCCTTCTCCCTCTTTGGTTTCTTGAAAGGAAGTTTTTCAAGAAGGTGAGTCTCTTTGAGCAATGTAGTTAGGTTTTTTGTGAGATTTCGTTTTGTGAGTGCTTCTCCTTGTATTGCTAAAGCTGTGTACTAGTTTTCATGCTTGATTTCAAAGGATTGAAACAAAAAACAAGATCTCAAGAAAGAAAGAAGACACCTCTTCTAGTCTTTTTTATATTTCTCTTCCTTCTTTTTCTCCTTGTCTCCTCAATCCAATCTCTTTGAGAAGTTGCTTTTGTAATCTCCTCCTTCCTCTAACATCTTATTTGAAAAATAGTATGTTTCCTCTCTTTTGTAGGGCCAGTCCACAAAACACCGAGCGGGACGTAGTATTCCAGGTAAGTGCTTCCTCTTTTTTCCATTTGTTATTTTTGTTATTTGCATTGGCCTGCAACTAGCGCCTTAAGCGCTAACTGCAGTGATCGGCATAGGAACCCTCTCTTCCCCTCTCTTCCCTCTTCGTTCCCTCTTCTCTCCTCTTCTTTCCCTCCTTTCCTTCTTCTTCTCCTTCAATCTTTCAATCTCTTTCCCCCTCTTTCTCCCTCTTTCCTTTCCCTCTTCTTCTCTCTTTCCCCCTTCTCTTATGCTCATGCATAATCATAAGCATGAGCATATGTCTCCTTCTCTTGCATAAGCATAAGCATAAGAGAAGGAGACATATGCTCATGCTTATGCTTATGCATGAGCATAAGAGAAGGAGACATATGCTCATGCTTCTCTTTTTCTTCTTCTTCTCTCTTCTCCTCTTTCCCCCCCTCTTTTCCCTCTTCTTCTCTCTTTCTTTCCCTCTTTCCCCTTTTCCAATCTCTCTTTCCTTTCCCTCTTCTTCTCTCTTCTCCTCTTTCCCCCCCTCTTTTCCCTCTTTCATGCTCATGCTCTTATGCTCATGCATAAGCATAAGCATGAGCATATGTCTCCTTCTCTTATGCTTATGCATAAGACTCCTCTTATGCATAAGCATAAACATAAGCATAAGAGAAGGAGACATATGCTCATGCTTATGCTTATGCATGAGCATAAGAGAAGGAGACATATGCTCATGCATAAGCATGAGCATATGTCTCTTTTTCCCTCTTTCCTTTCCCTCTTCTTCTCTCTTTCTTTCCCTCTTTCCCCTTTTCCAATCTCTCTTTCCTTTCCCTCTTCTTCTCTCTTCTCGTCTTTCCCCCCCTCTTTTCCCTCTTTCATGCTCATGTTCTTATGCTCATGCATAAGCATAAGCATGAGCATATGTCTCCTTCTCTTATGCTTATGCTTATGCTTATGCATAAGGGAGTCTTATGCATAAGCATAAGCATAAGCATAAGAGAAGGAGACATATGCTCATGCTTATGCTTATGCATGAGCATAAGAGAACGAGACATATGCTCATGCATAAGCATGAGCATATGTCTCTTTTTCCCTCTTTCCTTTCCCTCTTCTTCTCTCTTTCTTTCCTCTTTTCCAATCTCTCTTTCCTTTCCCTCTTCTTCTCTCTTTTCGTCTTTCCCCCCCTCTTTTCCCTCTTTCATGCTCATGTTCTTATGCTCATGGATAAGCATAAGCATGAGCATATGTCTCCTTCTCTTATGCTTATGCTTATGCTTATGCATAAGAGAAGTCTTATGCATAAGCATAAGCATAAGCATAAGAGAAGGAGCTTCTCTTATGCATAAGCATAAGCATAAGCATAAGAGAAGGAGACATATGCTCATGCTTATGCTTATGCATGAGCATAAGAGAAGGAGACATATGCTCAAGCATAAGCATGAGCATATGTCTCTTTTTCTCTCTTTCCTTTCCCTCTTCTTCTCTCTTTCTTTCCCTATTTTCCCTTTTCCAATCTCTCTTTCCTTTCCCTCTTCTTCTCTCTTCTCGTCTTTGCCCCCCTCTTTTCCCTCTTTCATGCTCATGTTCTTATGCTCATGCATAAGCATAAGCATGAGCATATGTCTCCTTCTCTTATGCTTATGCTTATGCTTATGCATGAGCAGATGTATCCTTCTCTTATGCTTATGCTTATGCTTATGCATAAGACTCCTCTTTTGCATAAGCATAAGAGAAGGAGACATATGCTCATGCTTATGCTTATGCATGAGCATAAGAGAAGGAGACATATGCTCATGCATAAGCATGAGCATATGTCTCTTTTTCCCTCTTTCCTTTCCCTCTTCTTCTCTTTCTTTCCCTCTTTCCCCTTTCTCTTTCCTTTCCCTCTTCTTCTCTCTTCTCCTCTTTTCCCCCCTCTTTTCCCTCCTCTTTTCCTCCTCTTCTCCTCTTTTCCCTCCTCTTTTCCTCTTCTTCCTCTTTTCCTTTTCTTCCTCTTTTCTCTCTTCTTCCTCTTCTTTCCCTCTTCTTCTCTCTTCTTTCCCTCTTTCCTGTTCCTCTTCTTCTCTCTTTCCCCTCTTCCAATCTCTTTTCCTTTCCCTCTTCTTCCTCTTCTCCTCTTCTTTCTCTTTTCCCTCTTCTCTCCTCTTCTTTCCCTCTTCTTTCCCTCTTCTTCTCTCTTCTTTCCCTCTTTCATTTCCCTCTTCTTCTCTCTTTCCCCTCTTCCAATCTCTTTTCCTTTCCTTCTTCTTCCTCTTTTCCTCCCTCTTTTCCTTTCCCTCTTCTTCCCTCTTTCCCCTCTTTTATGCTCATGCTCTTATGCTCTTATGCTTATGCATATGCATAAGAGGAGATATATGCATGAGCATAAGCATAAGAGAAGGAGACATATGCTCATGCTTATGCATGAGCATATGTCTCTTTTTCTCTCTTTCCCTCTTCTTTCCCTCTTCTTCTCTCTTCTTTCCCTCTTTCCTTTCCCTCTTCTTCTCTCTTTCCCCTCTTCCAATCTCTTTTCCTTTCCCTCTTCTTCCTCTTTTCCTCTTCCTCCTCTTTTCCCTCTTCTTTCTCTTCTTGCCCTCTTCTTTTCCCTCTTCTTCCTCTTTCCCTCTTCTTCTCTCTTTCCCCTCTTCCAATCTCTTTTCCTTTCCCTCTTCTTCCTCTTTTCCTCTTCTTCCTCTTTCCTTTCCCCTTCTTTTCTCTTTCCCCTCTTCCAATCTCTTTTCCTTTCCCTCTTCTTCCTCTTTTCCTTTGCCAATGCCTATGCTTATGTTTGTTTTTTGTTTTTTGTTTTCATGTTTGTGTTTATGTTAGACATGGGATCACGTCGCATGTCCGACGAGTACAGACAACCTCG
Organism: Dipteris shenzhenensis; assembly: GCF_047967505.1. Taxonomy (NCBI): domain Eukaryota; kingdom Viridiplantae; phylum Streptophyta; class Polypodiopsida; order Gleicheniales; family Dipteridaceae; genus Dipteris; species Dipteris shenzhenensis. The sequence continues at coordinate 25,788,377 of NC_141618.1, read as the reverse complement.
CACGAGGAGACATCACAATCTATATGCTCCAGAGGACTTTGATTCCTCTCAAGCGACACCTAAGGGGAATACCCGTGGTCCGACTCCTCTTGGACCTAGCACTGCGACTACCCCAAGTGCGACTCCTCTCGAACGTAGCACTGCGACTATCCCTCGAAGAACTCCTTTGCTAGCCGCGCATGGCTTTGTCGGAAGTCCCGACGAGTTTGTAGCGCAGATGACCAATGAGGAGGCAGCGAGATTCTTCTCTCTGCTATCTCAGAGGACCTCAACAATTCCCTCCCCTACACCGACGGCTGGACCTACTGCCCAGCCATCCCCTCGTGCCCCTTCGACCGAGGGGTCATCACCTGCACGTGCCTCTCATAAGGGAAGGAAGAGTAGGAGGGGCCGCTTATGTTGTGCTGAATCGGGAGATGTAGACGAGTCAGCACACTCACATCCCTAGAGGTCTCCACTTGGTCCGAAGACACAATATCAGTCAGATCCCTTGTCCTCTCCTACTCCCACTGCTACTCCTCACTCCGGAAGCGCTCGCACAACTTCCACTCCTTCTGATTCTGCTACCATCAGTCCTCCTTACTCATCAGAGGATCTCTCCTATCAAATCACGGCTGTCGGAGAGATAATAGAAGATAGAAAGGGCAAAGCAGTGATGGCCACCATGAGGCGGTTGATGAGCCATCACTTCAAGAGCGGCATTGCTACCGATTGGTGGTATCAAGATGACCAAAAGAAGCAAGCGGTCATCGATAAATTAAAACAAAAATACCCTAACCCGCCAAATTGGGAGTTTAATGAGAATTATATGCGAGAGCGCATGGGTTTGGTCTTGAAGCACCGTAGATCAACCTTGCGTACCTCCATCGCAAAGGGGATGGCTAAACCTAGCTGGGTAGACAAAGTTGATTGGAAGTTCTTCAAGAAGCAGAATAGGGACCATCCCGAAATGTTCGAGGGTCAGAGGAGAGCTACGAAGAGACGGCTGGACATCGTAGGTACTTTGCACTTTGATGCAGGCGAACGGTTGGCATTCGAGGCAACCGTGGTACCATGGTAAGTCTACTTCTTCTCATTTAATGTATTGTTCTATTTGTTTTACTACATATTACATGCACTTTATCTAACTCTAACTCTCGTAAATTGATCCACAACAAGCTGCGATGGGTCGTCTTCCTACAAATGCAGAGACACGATGCGCATTTCGCATAGGAACAAAGCCGTGGTTTGTTGAGCAAGAGGCAATGGGAGCGACGATTGATTGGGCTGAGGTGGCTGCTCGCACGATATAAGTCTACTCCTACTTGTAATATCACTTTTTAAATTGTTTTATTCTTTAAGTTCCAATCTAATTTTCAATTTATATGGTTCACTCTTAGGGTCAAAGCTCGAGTGTCCCATCACCGGAGGCGAGCGATCACCAGGGCCAGGGATTAGATGCACGTGACGAGGATCAGGGAGAAGGGGCAGCTCACGAGGACCAAGGATCAGGCCAACAAGACGAGGACGAGGACGACAAGGACGATTCGAATGAGTAGTAGTAGTAGTAGTAGTAGTAGTAGTAGTAGTAGTAGTAGCAGTTTGCATATACTTTGCCATGTATGTCATTTTGTATATCCGCTCGTTTGAGCAATTTTCTATCACCCTTTTCGAAAGGGTAATTTTGTAACAAACAATGTTGTATATGTTAGACATGTATATGCTTTTGTTGCTCGATCATTTCATTTGAGCGATTTTGTATCACCCTTTTTGCAAGGGAAATTTTGTAATAAAAAACTTTTTTTTGTAATTACAAAAAAGAAAAAGCATTAGTGCGGCAAAACAGGGCTTGCTATGGCCCTGTTTAGCCCCAATAATGCTTTTTTTTAAGTTCTATTAATCGTCGCTATATAGCGACGTTTACCACTGCCGCTATATAGCGACGTTTGTCAGCGTCGCTATATAGCGACGGTTCTTTTCCGATGCTTTTAACGACTTTAATAATGACAATTGTGCCTATTTTTAAAAAAAAATTAATGTAAAAAGCATCGGTATTTTCATCGAAAAAGGGCCTATGCCTTGTAGTGTCACTTTCGAATGTGGCATAATAGGTATGACATGCCACCATCTATTATTATCCACCATTGGTTGATAGACAACCTAATTCAAACACAAATACAATCATGTTATTTTCCTTGCATCGAAGGTAGCAAATATTTAAAAGTGAGTATTTTTATATGTGTGTACAGTACCTGTTCACATTGTTGCGGTAGTACTAGTGTGTCCTTCTTATTTTCCCAAAACTTTGTGGAGTCAATAGTTACAAAGCCACTTGCATGGCGTTTGATTGTTGCATTAGGGCCTCTTTCCACCACGTCCTTAAACCACTTTACATCCAAAACATACACAAAGAAGCGTCGAAAGTCAAGCTTAATAATATCTTGGATTATGCCACAATAATCATCTATGGCTCCATTGGCTCCCTCAAAGCTAGCAATGACGCCGCAATCTTGTGTGTTTCTCTTATCATCAATCCGTTGTGTTCAAAAATGCTTGCCCTCACACCATATAGCATTGAACATAGTGCACTACACTAAGACAAAATCAATTAAATAAGCAATCTAAATTATTGAAAGCTCCTAACTTATGCATAACATTCTATATACCGACCTTCCTCATGCATCCCCTAGCATACTCCCATTCTTCCATTGTAATATGCATCCCCTCATCTTTCTCTGCTTTCTCCATTTCGTCAAGTAGCCAATCCACATGAATATCCTTTGGAAGTGCTCTCAAATACTGAGGGTATGGCACACGAGATCCATGGTGTGTACGAAAGAGGGCCCTTTCTTCTTGTCTTCTTGCCTTTGCATCCTCATATCTTGTCACCCATCTTTTCATCACATCACTATTAAGCACACAATAGAGGTTGATATTATTAAGCAACTCCCTGTCTATTACTTTGTTGCGTCCTTTCCCTTGAGGCACAATAGAGGTCATCCTTAGGGCTTCATCATCTCTCCATAGTTGTGGAGAGAGCTATCCATGTCAACAAGAAACACATAAATATATACAAGTGACTCTGGTACCAACCAACCCTCGGCCATGCTAGCGACCAACTCGTTTCTAAGCTCTTCAGAAGCCAATTGTAGTAGGAAGAGGCCTTTGCCCAAAATGTGCGAGATGGTTGAGCGGAAGGTATCGAGCATGACCTTCATAAACATTTTTCCTCATATGTTTGGAGTATCGTGCAAGCGATTTCAAACTCGGTCCACAAACAGGACAAGCATGGTACCCACTTGTAACAAGTCCTGCACGCGTGCATGAATGTGTTAGTATAAGACATGCGTGCGAAAGAGAGTCATAAAAGCATAATCCTATATTATTCTTGTAGAGACACAACCACGTACCTGCGCACTCTCCATATCCTTGGTAGTCATGCATGGTCCACATCAAGATACCCCTGACCAAAATATCATTGGTATGTCTAGGAGCTCTGGAAATATCAAAGACCTGCACTCCTCTCCAAAATATATGTAACTCGTCTATCAAATTTGCCATGTACACGTCCATATTTTTTGCCTTGTACTTCCCTGTCACAAGTAGTGCAAGCATGAGGTATCCCTTTTTTATTGTTAGCCATGGTGGGATATTGTAATTCACCACGACTATGGGCCATGTCGACCAAGATGTCGAGCGTAATCCGAAAGGATTCACGCCGTCCATGGTGAGCCCAAGATGTAAGTTGCATGGCTCCCTCGCAAAATTCGGCCACTGATTGGCTATGTGCTTCCAAGCTGCACAATCTATGGGAATCCTCAATGTGTCATCAGTGGACCGATGAGATGCATGCCATGTCATCAACTCCGCTATGGTTTTGCATCGAAACACTTCGGACAACTAGCCAAATCTCCATGCTCACGACGAAAGAGAATACAATCATTACGGCAAGCATGGATGGTATCATAATCCATACCCACCATTGTTAGCATCTTTTTCACTTCATCTCTTGATGCGGGCATGGTATTTGGTGCATGCAACATCTTCTGGAGCAACCTATCACAATTCAAACATACATAGGCTTCGAACAATAATGATTCGGTACACTAATCCATACATGATGATTCTCAAAACAAACAATATCCAAATAATGAGTCAAATTAATGCAAGAGCTAACCTCATTAAGGCCGAGACACTTGTATCCGACCACCCATACTTTACTTGCAGATTCAAGATTGACAGACAAGCACGTAGTTTACACATCCTAGCACCCTCGTACAATTGTGTTGATTGCAACTCTCGCATTTTGAACTCAGACTCTGACATTACGTGTACATGGGATGTAGTGCCCCTAAAACTAGAATCCATCATGTCGACCATACCCTCGTCATCTTCCAGGAGACTATAGTCTTGCTCAAAGTGTGAAGGTATATGCGTACCCTCGTCAGCCTCCTCATCCTATTTTAAGATTTCGTGTAAATATAAGATCTTGTATTTCCTGGTATCCAATATTAACCGCAAACTTAAATAGCTTTGACTTACCGATAATCCATCAACACGTGCAACACCAACGGTGGGTAGTACTGGTTCGGGCTCCTCCCCATACATCCGCAAGTGGCGCATGATAATACGACATTGATGTCGTACTTCTTGCTTGTAATGATTGCAATGACAGTATAACCTCCCCGTAAGCCACTTTGTGCTCCCGGGAATTGGCTCGGAATTGGCGCATCATCGGACGAGCTTCCACTCGTCCCTTCCATCTACACTTATAAAATCACAACATAAGTTGCAAGGAAATATATTAACAGTTATAAAATAGCATCTATGAGCTTCTTTTTTAAAGTGTCTTAAAGCATTGCTATATAGCGACGTTTTGCTTTATTCCATCGCTAATATAGTGACACTTTTCATTAAAAATGTCGCTATATAGCGACAGAACAGCGTCGCTATATAGCGATGCTGTGGGTTAAAACCCAAAACCCGACGCGATGCATGGTGCTTTCTTTAGCACTCTCTAATCTCTATTGTAAGCAAAGCAATCTCTCCTCGCACCTATTTCCGACGACCTCCCACTCTATTCTCCACTCCTCACCACTACTCACCCCTCTCCTAGCTCATAGAATCCCTCTCCACCCTTCTCCCTCTTTGGTTTCTTGAAAGGAAGTTTTTCAAGAAGGTGTCTCTTTGAGCAATGTAGGTAGGTTTTTTGTGAGATTTCATTTTGTGAGTGCTTCTCCTTGTATTGCTAAAGCTCTATACTAGTTTTCATGCTTCATTTCAAAGGATTGAAACAAAAAACAAGATTTCAAGAAAGAAAGAAGACACCTCTTCTAGTCTTTTTTGTATTTCTCTTCCTTCTCTTTCTCCTTGTCTCCTCAATCCAATCTCCTCCTTCCTCTAACATCTTATTTGAAAAATGGTATGTTTCCTCTCTTTTGTAGGGCCAGTCCACAAAACACCGAGCAGGACGTACTATTCCAGATAAGTGCTTCCTTCTTTTTCCATTTGTTATTTTTATTATTTGCATTGGCCTGCAGCTAGCGCCTTAAGCGCTAGCTGCAGTGATGGGCATAGGAACCCTCTCTTCCCCTCTCTTCCCTCTTCTTTCCCTCTTCTCTCCTCTTCTTTCCCTCCTTTCCTTCTTCTTCTCCTTCAATCTTTCAATCTCTTTTCCCCTCTTTTTCCCTCTTTCCTTTCCCTCTTCTTCTCTCTTCTCCTCTTTCCCCCCCTCTTTTCCCTCTTTCATGCTCATGCTCTTATGCTCATGCATAAGCATAAGCATAAGACTCCTCTTATGCATAAGCATAAGCATAAGACTCCTCTTATGCATAAGCATAAGCATAAGCATAAGAGAAGGAGACATATGCTCATGCTTACGCTTATGCATGAGCATAAGAGAAGGAGACATATGCTCATGCTTCTCTTTTTCTTCTTCTTCTCTCTTCTCCTCTTTCCCCCCCTCTTTTCCCTCTTCTTCTCTCTTCTCCTCTTTCCCCCCCTCTTTTCCCTCTTTCATGATCATGCTCTTATGCTCATGCATAAGCATAAGCATGAGCATATGTCTCCTTCTCTTATGCTTATGCATATGCTTATGCATAAGAGAAGCATATGCATAAGCATAAGAGAAGGAGACATATGCTCATGCTTATGCTTATGCATGAGCATAAGAGAAGGAGACATATGCTCATGCATAAGCATGAGCATATGTCTCTTTTTCCCTCTTTCCTTTCCCTCTTCTTCTCTCTTTCTTTCCCTATTTCCCCTTTTCCAATCTCTCTTTCCTTTCCCTCTTCTTCTCTCTTCTCGTCTTTCCCCCCCTCTTTTCCCTCTTTCATGCTCATGTTCTTATGCTCATGCATAAGCATGAGCATATGTCTCTTTTTCCCTCTTTCCTTTCCCTCTTCTTCTCTCTTTCTTTACCTCTTTCCCCTTTCTCTTTCCTTTCCCTCTTCTTCTCTCTTCTCCTCTTTTCCCCCCTCTTTTCCCTCCTCTTTTCCTCCTCTTCTCCTCTTTTCCCTCCTCTTTTCCCTCCTCTTCTCCTCTTTGCCCTCCTCTTTTCCTCTTCTTCCTCTTCTTTCCCTCTTCTTCTCTCTTCTTTCCCTCTTTCCTTTCCCTCTTTCCTTTCCCTCTTCTTCTCTCTTTCCCCTCTTTCAATCTCTTTTCCTTTCCCTCTTCTTCCTCTTCTCCTCTTCTTTCTCTTTTCCCTCTTCTCTCCTCTTCTTTCCCTCTTCTTTTCCTCTTCTTCTCTCTTCTTTCCCTCTTTCCTTTCCCTCTTCTTTTCTCTTTCCCCCCTTCCAATCTCTTTTCCTTTCCCTCTTCTTCCTCTTTCCCTCCCTCTTTTCCTTTCCCTCTTCTTCCCTCTTTCCCCTCTTTTATGCTCATGCTCTTATGCTCTTATGCTTATGCATATGCATAAGAGGAGACATACGCATGAGCATAAGCATAAGAGGAGGAGACATATGCTCATGCTTATGCTTATCCTTATGCATGAGCATATGTCTCTTTTTCTCTCTTTCCCTCTTCTTTCCCTCTTCTTCTCTCTTCTTTCCCTCTTTCCTCCAAGAGATGTCACATGTTGCATTGCCATATCTCTTGAGGTCGGTAATTTATTCTCCCTTGGAAGCATTTTACACAATAGCCTGCACGTGAAGACCATAAATGAAGTAAGCATTCGAGTAATTGACCCACTAGCATAATTCACCATGTTTGCAAAATAGACTTTAAAGCTTACTTGAGTAATGCATTCAAACTTGCATTGCTCCATCCATAGATGGTTTGCAAGTTTAGTAACTCAAGGGAGGCACGTAGAATAGAGAATGTGCACCCCTCAAATAGTGTAGTCGATGCTGCGATAAAAAGATCCTCCTGCTCCATGCTATCATCCCTCCCTTTGGATTGATGGACATATAAATCCCCCACCATATCATCAAACACCTCCTCCTCCCTAGCTTCATGAGGTAATGATGGAGGGCTACTATCACCATCACTCCATGAATCCGTAACGGTCCTTCCTAAAGATCCCACCTCATATTGCCGACGCTTAGCCTCCTCACGATGAGCATAGGGCAACATATGTGGGTGTGGCACTACATCTTATATCAAATTAAAATGGGATCATAACTCAAACATATGAACACCCATACGTATCTCAATCAACCTTAACTCTTTTAACACTTACCATGTTTCTGGTCGCATCCCATTCTCCATACTTTGAGATGTGATTGAGTGTAATCGTGCGTGCACCATACATGTTTCCTCGACATCGATCACACATACATTTGATTTTTTGCTCCAACCACATTTCGCGATGGTGGATACGGAGGGATTCATCCCCACTAGAGCTACTTGTTGAAGATGAAGACATCCTACAAATAAATAACCCAAAAGATTTGCTCTTGTATCAAATATTTAATCTTAAAACTCTATGGCGCGTCTAATACCACTTCTAAAACTACGTCTATTCTATGGTGCATGTCTATAGGTGCAGCTAAACCGTGTTGTAGACGTGCAATTAGACACGCATTTAGATGCGTATATAGATGCACTTATAGACACGATTTGCAAACCTACTTTTAGCGCGCTTGCTTCTCTTCACATACTTTTAGCATCGTGCGGCTTGCTTTACTATTAATAGACACAGTTCCGAGCATCCACACTTATCTCCAAGAACCCACACTTATCTCCAAGCTTACACAATCATCTCCAAGCACACAAGAGAAGAGGGTGAACAAGGAAGAGAAGAAAGAGAAGCAGCTTTGAAGAAGGACAAGAAGCTTCCATACCTCTATCCAAGGTAAGTCTCTTTACGGTTGATCTTCTTTGAAAGTTGCTCTCTTTGGATTCGTCCTTTGTCGTATCCAGAAATGAATGTTTTTGGTACTAGTGTTGTGCTTTTGTGTCGGGCGCATGTCCTTTTCGAGTTTTTAGAATAGTCCGTCTGTCGGAGCGCATCTATAGATGCATCTGAGAGTGCATCTAAGAGCGCGTCTATAGACGTGTCTACTCTATTTTTGGAAACAAATAGCCGCATCTATAGACGCACTGTTATACGCGAAGATAGACGTGCTTTGTTATTTTTCCCTAGCCTAGCCTTCCCTTCCCTTCCCTTTCCTTTCCTTTCTCTTTCCTCTTCCCTTTCCCTTTCCACTATATATTTTCCTCTCTTTTTGATTGAAAAAGAGATTGCAGTCTATATTTTCCTCTCTTTTTCCTTCTCTCTTTTATCCTCTCTTTCCTTCTCTTTTCGTCTCTCTTTTTCTCTCTTATCTCCTCTTTTTTCCTCCTCTCTTTTCCTCTATTTTCCTCTCTTTCCTTCTTTCTTTTATCCTCTCTTTCCTTCTCTTTTCATGGTAATTTTTCTCTCTTATCTCCTCTCATTTTCTCTCTTTTTTTCTCCTCTCTTTTCCTCTCTTTTCCTCTCATTTCTCCTCTCTTTTATCCCCACTTTTTCTCTCTTTTTCTCCTCTCTTTTCCTCTCCTTTCTCCTCTCTTTTATCCCCACTTTTTCTCTCTTTTTCTCCTCTCTTTTCCTCTCCTTTCTCCTCTCTTTTATCCTGACTTTTCCTCTCTTTTCTACTCTCTTTCCTTCTCTCTTTTTCTCTTCTTTTTCTATTCTCAACTCATCAGTAATCTTCTTTTTTTCTTTTTTCTAGTTCATCATGTGGCCAGGAAGCTCTTCAGGCTCACCTAATCTTCGGGAGACCATCTTCACTACAAAGACCATCCAAAGAGGTTGGCTGATGAGACCCTTACTGCTGTTCGCTCTAGGTATCCTTTCCCTTTTCTTCCTCTTTTCCTCTTCCTCCTCTTTTCCCTCTTCTTTCTCTTCTTTCCCTCTTCTTTTCCCTCTTCTTCCCCTTTTCTCTTCTTCTCTCTTTATCCTCTTCCAATCTCTTTTCCTTTCCCTCTTCTTCCTCTTTTCCTCTTCTTCCTCTTTCCTTTCCCTCTTCTTCTCTCTTTCCCCTCTTCCAATCTCTTTTCCTTTCCCTCTGCTTCCTCTTTTCCTTTGCCTATGCCTATGCTTATGTTTGTTTTTTGTTTTTTGTTTTCGTGTTTGTGTCTATGTTAGACATGGGATCACGTCGCACGTCCAACGACTACGGACAGCCTCGCAGGAGGAGACATCACGATCTATATGCTCCAGAGGACTTTGATTCCTCTTAGGCGACACCTGAGGGGAATACCCCTGGTCCGACTCCTCTCGGACCTAGCACTGCGACTACCCCTGGTCCAACTCCTCTCGGACATAGCACTGTGACTACCCCTCGGTGAACTCCTTTGCTAGCCATGCATGGCTTTGTCGGAAGTCCCGACGAGTTTATAGCGCAGATGACCGATGAGGAGGCAGTGAGATTCTTCTCACTGCTATCTCAGAGGACCTCAGCAATTCCCTCCCCTACACTGATGGCTGGACCTACTGCCCAGCCATCCCCTCGTGCCCCTTCGACCGAGGGGTCATCACCTACGTGTGCCTCTCGTAAGGGAAGGAAGAGTAGGAGGGGCCGCTTATGTTGTGCTCACTCAGGAGATGTAGATGACTCATCACACTCACATCCCTACAGATCTCCACCCTCCCACTGCTACTCCTCACTCCAGAAGCGCTCGCACAGCTTCCACTCCTTCTGACTCTGCTACCATCAGTCCTCCTTACTCATCAGAGGATCTCTTCTATCAAATCACATCTGCCGAAGAGATAATAGAAGATAGAAAGGGCAAAGCAGTGATGGCCACCATGAGGCGGTTGATGAGCCATCACTTCAAGAGCAGCATTGCTACTGATTGGTGGTATCAAGATGACCAAAAGAATCAGGCGATCATCGATAAATTAAAACAAAAATACCCTAACCCGCCAAATTGGGAGTTTAATGAGAATTATATGCGAGAGCGCATAAGTTTGGTCTTGAAGCACCGTAGATCAACCTTGCATACTTCCATCGCAAAGGGGATGGCTAAACCCAGCTGGGCAGACAAAGCTGATTGGAAGTTCTTCAAGAAGCAGAATAGGGACCATCCCGAAATGTTCGAGGGTCAGAGAGGGCTGCGAAGAGATGGCTGGACATCATAGGTACTTTGCACTTTGGTGCAGGCGGACGATTGGCATTCGAGGCAATCGTGGTACCGTGGTAAGTCTACTTCTTCTCATTTAATGTATTGTTCTATTTGTTTTACTACATATTACATGCACTTTATCTAACTCTAACTCTCATAAATTGGATCCACATCAAGCTGCGATGGGTCATAGCCTGGGAAGTCATGCATCGTCCACATCAAGACTGCTTTGCAGTTGAAGTCTCATGACGAGGGAGGCCTGCTAACATCATGCACCTCGATACCTCTCCATACCCAATCCAAGTCACAAGCTCCTAGGTTCTTCCTTGAAGCTTGGCCATGTGTCTTCAATATGCTTCCACGCAGGAGTGTCTGCGGGAGTTCTCCACTTGCCATCAGTTGATTGATGGGAAAAATGCCATGACATGAGCTTTGCAATGGATTTGCACTTGAACATATGGTGGATGTGAGGGATTATGGGAAAATGTCGCAAAACCTTACGAGGCACATCCAAAGTTTTGAGATCTACTCTATATCTTGCCTCTCCACAAGTAGGGCACTCTCTTGCATCCTTATGTAGTCCACGAAACAAAACGCAATCGTTGACACATGCATGGATGCGCTTGTAATCTAATCCTCCAAGAGAGGTCACATGTTGCATTGCCATATCTCTTGAGGTCAGTAATTTATTCTCCCTTGGAAGCATTTTACACAATAGCCTGCACGTGAAGACCATAAATGAAGTAAGCATTCGAGTAATTGACCCACTAGCATAATTCACCATGTTCGCAAAATAGGCTTTAAAGCTTACTTGAGTAATGCATTCAAACTTGCATTTCTCCATCCATAGATGGTTTGCAAGTTTAGTAACTCAAGGGAGGCATGTAGAATAGAGAATGTGCACCCCTCAAATAGTGTTGTCGATGCTGCGGTAAAAAGATCGTCCTGCTCCATAATATCATCCCTCCCTTCCGATTGATGGACATATAAATCCCGCACCATATCATCAAACACCTCCTCCTCCCTGGCTTCTGCTCCATTCAGGGAATGGAGAAGTCTCATTACACAACAAGAAATGCATTTTTTTGACATACACAACATTTTGGAGAAGCACAGAAGAAAAACAACCTCAAAGATGTTTTTCGGTGGTTCTATCAATTTATGCTACAAAGGTTGCAATGTAAAAAGAAAGTGGCGACATCAAAAGTCAAACTAGCATTCAAGATGGCCCAAAAAGAAAGAAGAAGGCAGCTCAACAGCTACACAGAGACATGTGAAATGGAGACTTTCAAATACTTTTGTGAACCACATGTGGACAAATAGAGATTAGGAACTTTGTAACAAAATGTACAATGTACACCTCAGTAGAGAAAAGCACTGACTATATTATGTAAATTTTGTAAATTCTACAACATTTATAGCACTATGGTATAAGCCAAGGAAGCAAAGTATGGATAACAACATGTTGTATACTCATTCAATTTTTATAACAAAGGAATGGGTCCCAAACCATGAACCAGTCTTTTCCTCTATTTTCCTCTCTTTCCTTCTCTCTTTTATCCTCTCTTTCCTTCTCTTTTCGTGGTAATTTTTCTCTCTTATATCCTCTCTTTTTCTCTCTTTTTTTCTCCTCTCTTTTCCTCTCCTTTCTCCTCTCTTTTATCCCCACTTTTTCTCTCTTTTTCTCCTCTCTTTTCCTCTCCTTTCTCCTCTCTTTTATCCCCACTTTTTCTCTTTTTCTCCTCTCTTTTCCTCTCCTTTCTCCTCTCTTTTATCCCCACTTTTCCTCTCTTTTCTACTCTCTTTCCTTCTCTCTTTTTCTCTTCTTTTTCTATTCTCAGCTCAGATCCTTGCATGTGGTCCTAGGAAAGCTTGATGCCTTTCCTCGGTAATATTATTGATGTGGGCATAAAAAACCTAGCCAAATTTGGCCCCCTAATAATTTGTTACTATTCCTCCAAATTATGTCACATTAAATGCTTTTTCTTTGGTTAGCATATTTATATGAGCTTCATATGCTTGCACATTCGAGAACCATTACTACTTGTAGATCCAAAACTCATAGCAAGCACTTGGTAAAAGTTGGTATCTTGGCTAGCTACACGCTCAACCTCAAGAGGAGCATTAACTTGCAAGTGTAACCTCAATGGGTGGCATGTATTTATCCTTGTTTGCAACGTGAACCCTTCTGAGAGTGGAGATGATGAGAAGTGGTGATATGCCCAATGAAGTTCTCGGGCAACTGGCAAATCGTTTAAAAGACATTGCGCAGGTCATAGAAAATGGGGAAGAATATGCACAATCTAAGGAGGCAAAAAAGAGAACTGATTTCTTACTAAAGGGAATTGGCAATGCAAGTCACCATCTTTTGTTTTCAATCTCCTCCTCTCTATAATCTAAACATTCCATTAATAACATAACGGACAACTTACAAGAATTCAGACTCAAGAAAACGTGACTCTTCTTCTGAAGGGTAGAATTCTAGCTGTCGGCGGTCACTCTGACTAGAAAAATCAAGCGATGGGGTTCGGGTCAAATGGATCCGTCGAGGCCATAGATTTGGAGCTTCTCACGACCGCCACAACCCCGATTTACCATACCATCTCTACCACAACAACCACACCATGGGGACTCTGGTAGGGTTGGGCCACCACCACAGCCTCACCGTGGGAATCTCGGTACGAATGCTGGGAGCTTCGAATCCGGCTTCCAAACTTGCTTCCATGATAACTTCAGATCCCGGCCATCAGCGGGATACAATATAGCGCACTGCTTTGAATTGCTATTGATCAGCAGAGTTATCTTCTGCCTTCTCTTCGACACTGCCTTCTCTTCTGTGATGAGCTCTATGAATTCCAGGCCCGTCACCACTACATCCTGATTTCCTAGAACCCTGTAATAGAAGAGAACAGAACAGAAAAAGTTCAGTTTAGAGCTTTGTTAAAGCTCTAAGCATTATATTTTCCTTTTCTTATTATCAATACCAAATTTCTATTTGTTGAGATACTAACAATGAATAGTTACTAGAATTGATGTCGAGGTTTGGCTGGATATTATTTAATTAAAAATAGGTCAATTGGAATTTTGGTTCTAGAGTCTTTGTTAGTTTTGTGAATTTATTGGAGAAATTGTTTTTTTTAATAAGCTTGCTTAAGTAAAACGTTAGGCTAAGTTAAAGTCAAGCGTAATCTCTAAATGAGACTATATACACGTAAGCTTCCCAACAGTCAATGCCCACATGCACCTCTTGTTTTAAATAAGGTTTTTTTTTAAATAAATAAAAAGCTGAGTTTTATTGCTAGGGGGTCAGACCTTAGAAAAAAAGACCAGATACAAAAAGATGGCCAAAAAATGGGCATAAAACTCAAGGCCTACAGTCATAAGCAGAGAGGGGTCACCCTGTAAACGAGATGCCAGACACATACAAAAGTCACCGCGAGCCCCACCCACCAGGTCAGTAGTTTTGCTCGCCAACTGAGCCAAATCTAAGAAACAGGTCTTCACATCAATACGGATCAAGCTTTCACATCTCCTGACAGCTGGGCCTTCTTTAAATACCAAGGCAATTTCGAGCAAAATGGGAGGTATCAGGAGACCCTCTTAGGGCAATTTTGAGCAAAATGGGAGGTATCTTTACAGATGTAGCACGAATTGGGAAATGCCCCAAATCTGACCTGTTATGTGATAGCCACACCATCCTCCGTAATTATCTCAAATGAAATCAGGGGTTTCTTGGAGGCTGGGCCCTGTCCCATAGTGTCCAAGCCTTTCTAAGGTTTGAGAGAGATCTCGAAGTGGGAGGTGTTAGCAACTCCCTACCCAATGAGGAGGCCAAACTCTCAACAGATTCATCCAAAAAGGCAAGGAGATTGACGAAATCGACCCAACACAGGGACTCCATGGGACGACCAAGACTATTGAACTGAGAAGACAAGAGACCTACCGACAAACTCGTTTCTAAGCTCTTCAGAAGCCAATTGCAGTAGGAAGAGGCCGTTGCCCAAAATCTGGCAGCAAACCCCGGCATGGGATATCAAGGCCTGCAAAGAACCCCTATTGGTTGTTTGCCTTATAGTAGGGACCACCCAAACCATACTCCCCCCTCCCCTTAACCCATGCCTAACCCTCCTTCCATGTGCACCTTCCCCAAATCAGCCCCAAATGGCATTCAAGAGGAGGTGGGTGCTCTTGGGCGAGTTCTGATTCTTGCCCCCTCTCTCTAGGTGGTTTGCCCTCTTTCTCTAGTCCAGCCTGTTTCTCCCTCCTTTTTTTGAATTTGGGGTTTTCCTCTCTTTCATCTTTTGGCTACAGAAGCTCCTCTCTCTCTCTCTCTCTCTCTCTCTCTCTCTCTCTCTCTCTCTCTTTCTCTCTCTCTCTCTCTCTCTCTCTCTCTCTCTCTCTCTCTCTATGTGCAGCAGCTTCTCTTTCCTACCCGCCCCCTCTTTCTCTCTCTGTCTCTCACTCTCTCCCCCCCCCTCTCCCTCTCCTTTGCCTCTATTTGGAGCTACTCTCTCCCTCCAAGCTACACCGCCCTGTGTAGGAGTCCCAATCGTGCTGTTCTAATCTCTGCAAGTATGGCAAGGATTAGGGCTACAAGACCGTGCAACGATGTGACCTCTTGTGTCTTCTTCATTAGGAAAAAAGTAGTAACCCTCTAAGAAATTCACTATTTTCTCATTTTTCTTTACTCCAAAAACTGTAAAAATGAACTGGCATTAAATGCTGCTATCATATTCTCTCCTTAAAGCAGGTTTCGTCTCAGATCCTGACTCATGCTGGTAGTAGATTTTTGTCTCAGAATCTCATAATTAATGTTTAAGAAAATTTTCCCCAAAATTTTAAACCTTCGCATGAAAGATGAACATGGACTTATCACTATAAATATGGACCTATCGTTGTTGACTTACGTAGGCTGCAAGATTCTATGGTCATAAACTCATAACTAACCTTTTAGAATCTTTGTTTTTGAAATTTTTAAACATCCCTGAGAAAGATTAACATGGATTTATTGTGGTAAGTCCATTGCTAACACTTTGTTTTATAAAAATTGATGGCAACATGTGACCACGCCACTGAAGAACAATCCAACAAGAAGAGAGTACTTTACCACCTCCATATTGAAATAGAAGAAGAGTATGCACCTGTGCAAAAATGATGGAAGGGTTCACAAGTAGGTGCAATGCAAAGAGAGAACATGAGGCTTACGGCATATCGATTTATGGTGTGATGGAAGCATTTACCCAAAATGTCCAATCAGAAACTTTACTCCATTTTTCAATCCGACAACACTACTGAAGTTTGTGGGTGATGGCAATAAGGGACTACTTGGATGTGTCAAATCTCAATATGCTGTTGAGATACCGAGCTCCACTCGTGATATGCCAGGGTGACCGTTGTGCATTTATGTCACCGACTTGTTAGCTGCAGATGCGGTTGGTACACCACCCATGAATAATAACTGGATGACAAGGTTCCTGAGGAGCATGGCATAAAGCAGCAATATTCATGCAGTCATACCCCACAGCAAAATGGACTTGCAGAAAGGAAAAACAGGCATATTGGAGAGGTATCTCAGGCCATGCTAAATGAAAAAGACCTTCTAGATTATTATTGGTCTGAAGCAGCTGCTACAACAGTTTACATAATGAACAGGACTCCCACTGCAGCAATACATGGCATGACACCAGAGGAGATGTATACTGGTAGGAAACCAGATATTTCTCATTTGAAAATTTTTGGTTGCATTGCCTATGTTCATGTGCCAGATGAGTTGAGGTCCAAGTTGGATCCAAAAGCTGAGAAGTGCATCTTTATTGGTTATTCTCTGCACAGCAGAAAGGGTATAGATGCTATAACCCTTCTACTCGTAAGTTTACAGTGAGCAGAGATGTTGTCTTTGATGAGATGAGCAGCTGGTATAAACCAGTAAATGTGATTGATGATGTAGATGCACAAAATGGTAATGCTGCACAGAATTCACAGCAGCAATCACAAAATATTAGTGGACCTACAGTGTCCTCTAGCAGTGGTTCACATACTTGCCATGGATAGGCAGATTGAGATCAGAAGAATCTCCTCAAAGCAATGCACATAGTGGTACACAGGTATCACGAAAAGGAAAAGAGAAGGTAGATCAGCCCATGTTTGATGTGAATGCAGGTCACTCTTATGTGGATGGTGAATCGAGTGGCTCAGAACAGAGCATTGATGATGAGTTGGGTATTCCTTCTGTTGTTACACCTGGAGTACAGAAGACCAGGGATGTTTTGAGAGCACCTGGAAGTGAGCCTATTTTGCGCAGGTCTACCAGAGCTAGATATCCTATGGATAGGCTAAAATATGATGGATTTACAGCCATTCACTATGCCTATATGGTCAAATTAGTGATACAGGAACTAGAACCCATTTCTTTTGAGCAAGCCATGGGAAAAGAAAAATGGGAGAAAGCCATGGATGAAGAAATGGATGCCTTGGAAGCAAATGCTACATGGGAATTGGTGCCTTTGCCTAAAGACAAGAATGCAATTGGTTGTAAGTGGGTTTATAAGGTCAAGCACAATGCAGATGGTTCTGTGAACAGATACAAGGCAAGATTAGTTGTCAAGGGGTATGCACAGACATATGGCATTGATTATGAAGAAACATTCAGTCCGGTTGCAAGGATGGCAACCGTAAGAGCAGTCATTGCTATGGCTGCATCAAAGAGATGGTCTTTACATCAGATGGATGTAAAGAATGCCTTCTTGCATGGTAATTTGCAAGAAGAGGTGTTTATGGAGCAGCCACCAGGTTATGTTCTTGCTGTTCATCCTAAGTTTGTTTGCAGATTGAAGAAAGCCTTGTATGGCTTGAAGCAAGCAGCTAGAGCATGGTCTGACAAGATAGGACAGTATCTTGTCACTATTGGCTTTCAGAGCTCCAAGGCAGATTTCTCACTTTATGTGAGAAAAACAGAGAAAGGTATTATGCTGCTTGTCATTTATGTTGATGATTTGATCATCACAGGTGATAGTGATGAAGATATCCTTCATGTGAAAATGCTATTGAAGCAGAAGTTTGAGATGAAGGATTTGGTAGAGCTGCGCTATTTCTTGGGCATTGACGTGATTAGATCACCAAGTGGGATACAGCTCTTACAGAGGCAGTATGGATTGGACATGCTGTCCAAATATGGGATGACAGGCTGTAAGCCTATTTCAGTTCCTTTGGAGCAGAATGTGAAGCTGAGCGCAGATGCAGGTGAGCTTCTGGAAGACCCTACTATGTACAGACGCATAGTAGGAAGTTTGATTTATATGACTATTACCAGGCCAGATTTGAGATATGCTGTTGGATTGGTAAGTCAGTTTATGCAGGCTCCAAGGAAACCGCATTTGGATGCGGCTAGATGCATACTCAGGTATGTGAAGTCCACATTGCAGTATGGACTATTTTATGAGGCTGGTGTTCAGATACAGTTTCATGGATACACTGATGCTGATTGGGCTGGTAGTATTTCTAATAGACGATCTACCAGTGGATATGTGTTCTCTTTTTGGAGTGTTGCAGTCACTTGGAGCAGCAAGAAACAGCCTATAGTTGCCTTGTCGAGCACAGAGGCTGAGTATAGGGTTGCAGCAATGGCTGCATGTGAGGTAGCTTGGTTGCATAAGCTACTTTATGATATGCATCAGTCTACAGATGGGCCAGTTGTCAGTTATTGTGACAACATGAGTAGTATACACTTGGCAAATAACCCAGTCTATCATGCTAGAACAAAGCACATTGAGGTGCATTATCACTATGTGCGGGAGAAGGTTTTACAAGGTCTTATTATATCTAGTTTATGTCAGCACAGAGGATCAGGTAGCTGACATATTCACGAAGGCATTGGGCGCAGAGAAGTTGCGCAAGTTTAGAGACCTACTTAGTGTGCAGGAATTGGGATTGAGCTCGAGGGGGAGTGTTGAGATACCGAGATCCACTCGTGATATGCCAGGGTGACCATTGTGCATTTATGTCACCGACTTGTTAGCTGCAGATGCGGTTGGTACACCGCCCATGAATAATAGCTGGATGATAGCTATCCTTATCTACTCTAAATCGTGGCTCAGTTAGTATGCCACCTTAGTTAGCTGAGCTTGGTTTGAGACCCACATATAGGGTTCTTCTATTTCTTTGTACTAGAGTTCTTTTGGCTTTCACAACTAAGAAGAGGAAAACTGTTTTCAGCCTCCACCTTTGTGTGTATTCCCCCATTGTGTATGTGAGAAAGGTGCAAGTGAGACTCCTTCCCTCTCTCCCACTATCTTCACATCTGCATCCGTGGAAATGTACAAAGGCTTGTACCAACAAGAGATGGGAATGAAATTGCAACAAATAGCAGAAAGCTCTAAATTGAAAAAGAGCAGCTATAGAAAGAAACTAAAGAACTGGCAAAGGGGTGACAAAGAAGATGTTTTTAAAACCTAGAAGAAAAGCCACACCTGTAGGAGATAGAGTTAGAAATACAAAAATTTCGTAACCTTGCAAATTTGAAAGCTGGCAGTGGAGGCTACAAGCGTAGTTTTTAGGAAGCAAGGTAAGTCTTATTTTTCCTTTGTGATTTTGAATGCAACACAGACAATGATTACTCGATCATAATAACAATTGAGCTTAGAAAAACTCTCTTTTTAATACTTGTAGGAAAATTCTTTAGCCTCAGAAAGAAAATGTTGCAACGTAACACATTACACGGTAATAAATTTTCATTCTTTTTTTACTGGCGTTTCCTTATGTTATCTCTTAACAACATAGTGTGACTTCTTGTTTATTGTAAATGCAACATATTATCTACAACCATCTTGAATATTTTATAAAAAAATATGGATGCCCTGCAATTTTCTCCACTCAGGGAATGGAGAAGTCTCATTACACAGCAAGAAATGCATTTTTCTGACATACACAACATTTTGGAGGAGCACAAAAGGAAAATAGCCTCAAAGATGTTTTCTGGTGGTTCTATCAATTTATGCTACAAAGGTTGCAATGTAAAAAGAAAGTGGCGACATCAAAAGTCAAACTAGCATTCAAGATGGCCCAAAAAGAAAGAAGAAGGCAACTCAACAGCTACACAGAGACATGTGAAATGGAGATACACCTCATTAGGAACTTTGTAACAAAATGTATGATATACACCTCATTAGAGAAAAGCACTGACTATATTATGTAAAATGTGTAAATTCTACAACATTTATAACACTATGGTATAAGCCAAGGAAGCAAAATATGGATAACAACATGTTGTATACTCATTCAATTTGTATAAGGAATGGGTCCCAAAACCATGAACTAGTCTTAGAGGTTTTGGACAGAGATAATCATAGTGTCTTGGCATTCAAGGGCAAAGAAATCAAAGAAGCACATGGGATATGAGGTAGAAGGAAAAATAAGAATACCGAATTCAAGTATTTCACGTATACACGAGTTTTTAAGGATGCTCGCCAGGCAGGAAGTAGGAGACATCACAAAATTTGAAGAATGTCCATGATTAAAGCTTTGTATTGAAGTCCATGGAGGATTGGGTAGGCAAGAAGCCAATCAATTATTGTGGAGGCCAGGTGTAGTACTGAGTCATCGCCTCCTCTGTCAAATGAGAGTCAATGCACATGTCACCCAAGGGGCATGGCTCGTCAAGAAAATTGCAAGTCATTGTAGATGGCACCCAAGCGACAAACGATAAGACAACACGGAGTCAATGTAGATGGCACCCAAGCTAGAAGCGATAGTATTGGTCATCTATTTTGTACAAAGGATCTTTGAGAGCAACAATTTTGTAAACATATGATATATCATTTTATATAAAGACTCCTTGAGAGGAACATTTATTGTAAACATATGATAGCTGTTGCTATTCTTTGGAATACAAAAGGGTCATCCATGTGTCTTATCTATTGAAATGTTTTAAATATGTGCATATTGCGACTGGAAATGTTCTTTACATTGAATATAAGATAAATTGATTAATCAACTTAGGGAAAACATGAAATTTATAAAATAGGATTCTCTCAAACAAAATTCTTGCATTGTTAGTGCAAAAGTAGAGATTGAAAATATAAGAATTATAAGAATTTTATGTGAATATGATAGTGCCACAAAGTGAAATTTTGATTTGGGAAGGATATTTTCACAAAGTAAACTTTTACTTGGGGTATATTTTTCGGCTACGTACAAAAACAATAGAAAAAGTCTAAAATTAATGAAATAGGTGTTGTAGTTACTCTTCTTGCCCAAGCCTCATACATAGAGCATCACAATGTGGTCCTCCTTAACTTGCTAGCATGTCTCTACAAGCCCTAGGAGACTGACTAGACATAGCATTTGTATGCAGAGATATTAAATGTGTATGGCCACACCTGATACAAGATCAAAAACCCTATGTTATTCATGCCAATCATCCATCATTTGTTGCAAGATCTAATGCCCATAAATGACTTCGAAGATGCCTCTAAATACATTTCTCTACTGTCACCTGGAGCTCCCACATGGCTCACCCCAACAAAGCCCTCCCCCTCCACCAAGAACAAAGTGGAAAATCAAACTAACTGCCAAGCCTAGGAATCATAGGTTGATGTGGAGGCAAAGAGAAAAGGTGACCAAGAAGCACTTCAAGGACAAGAGGCCAAAGTTAGACAAAAGCAAGAAGA